>NC_056730.1:733701582-733964082 GCF_019279795.1 Protopterus annectens
GTCCTTCACACCACTGAATCTCGACACAAACTGACTTCTTCTTTCATGACTACTATTCTTTCAAAAACAACCGAGTTCCTTAGGCCCAGGTTTCAAACCACACCCAAGAAACCGACTACCCACTCTCAGGTGCCTGCTTCCTTGCCTCAGTCTCAAATGCTTAAAATGGCAGAATACCTTATCATGCTGATCAGGGGAAGCCAAGCTACCCCTTCAAAAAGGAAGAGAGATCTGTCCCAATAGTTTTGTTTGAACAATAGTCAGATGAATCTGATGCATCTGACTATGAAGACATGCAACCCCTTTCCACTTATGAGGATTCTGATGCAGAGGAATCCATTCCTTCACTCTCTCCCCAGAGGATTTTTCCTTTGGGGAAACCCCGAATACTTTAAGGTGGCATTTCCAGTGGGAGAGTCAGAACTACCCTCAGTCTAAAAAGAAACTCAGGGAATTCCTAGATCTTCCGCAACATAGACCCTTGGCCATCCCCCAGTCCTGGATGCGGTGGATTATTTTTTCCTTGAATCCAGCTAGACTCCTGATGCCCTACCTCCTGCTCCCAAAAAAACAGAGTCCCTGACTCACACAAATATCTTTTTAAAAATCTAAAAGCTGACCCTGGGGTCATTTCTCAAGGGCCTAAAGGGATTAAAGCAACCTCTGCTAAGAATCTCACCCCCTCATATAGAGATTCCCGAGCACTGGACAGATGGGGTTAAAAAGTATACACCTCAGCTACTCTTGCTATCAGGGCACTAAATTGTCAGATGTTCTTAGTGTTTTACTGTTTCAGTCATCACATTTGGGTTATCTTGCCAGGGGTAGCCCTCATTTGGCCCGAATACCAGAGGCTTAGTATTTCTGTGTCAGTTGCTGTCGCACCAAGACTGATGTCAGGTCATCAGTGGTATAAAAATAGGCAGCCGACGCCATTACATCAGTCTTTCTTGCCAAGGAGCCCAAAGCAGAAGCAGTTCGCACGAGTGCCAGTCGACCACTACCTGAATTTTCGTTTCCGAATTGAAGTCTTCTAAAGCTAAGTGCCCCGTTGGGGATCCTTTTTTCTTGCTCTAACCGATGTCAGAAAAAGTTAACAATTGTCTCGCCTGTGGAAAGCAAATATCACACCGAGACTTCCATTCTTACTGCATCACCTGTTTAGGCCCATACCACGACATCCCCCGCCATCGCTTTTGTGCTTTGTTCAACACCAGAATTATACTTCCTCGGGCCCTTATTGTAGCTAGATTTTTTCACTCTCAGTCCTCGAATTCCGATATCGCTTCGGTAAGCCATCTGACTACCGATCTTCTAAAAAAAAGTAAGGATAAAGACAGAGACAGACCGCACAGGTCCAAAACTGCTGACGATGCTTCCGTTAAGCTAGTCGTCAGTTCTCCGGTCCTCAGTGAGGCGCTTTTGCAGCCCCTGATGCCTGCTTCTGTGGATTCACAGGCTGCTGCCAAGACCCCTTCGGAGTCTGGTATGCTGCGAGACTCTTCTTCGACTAAGGATCCTGCGGATGTCTCTGCCTTGGATGAGTCCGGAGCCGCTGAGCAGGCACCGGCTTCCGAGGAATTACTTCGCTGTACCGATAATAGACATAGACCGACGACTTCTTTCGCGTCTTCAGTTCTTTCGAAAACTGAGTTTCTAAGGCCCAGGGTACGAACCACACCCAAAAAAGCGACAATCCAAGCTCAGGCAACTACTTCCTTGCCTCAGTCTCAAATGCTTAAAGTGGTGGAAGACCCTATAATGCTTATTAGGGGAAGCCAGGCCACTCCTTCCAAAAGAAAAAGAGACTTGTCCCTAGTAGTCTTATCTGAACAGGAGTCCGATGACACTGATGCATCCGAATATGAAGATATGCAACCCCTCCCTGTTAATGAGGATTCTTATGCAGAAGAATCCATCCCTTCAGCCTCTCCACCCGAGGACTTTTCCTTTGGGGAAACCCTACATACTTTAAGGGAGCATTTCCAATGGGAATGTCCGGACTGTCCTTAGTCTAAAAAGAGAATCGGGGAAGTCTTAGATCTACCACAGCACAGACCACTGGCCATTCCTCCTGTCCTGGATGTTGTAGATGATTTAATGGAATCCAGTCTGACTCCTGACACCCTCCCTCCTGCTCCCAGGAAACCTGACAGGTATTATAGAGTCCCTGACTCTCACAAATTTCTTTTCAAAAATCCTACTGCTGACCCCAAGGTCATCTCTCAAGAACCTAAAGGAATCAAAGCAACCTCAACTAAGAATCCCACCCCCTCAGATAGGGATTCCGTGCATTAGACAGATGGGGTAAAAAAGTATACACCTCTGCTACTTTTGCTATTAGAGCATTAAATTCTCAGTTGCACATGCTGAAATATCAGCAACATACCATGGATCTCCTCAAACAAAACGTATCTTCTTTTATTGCTTGTGCAGAAAATAGAGTTACAAGAGTTAATGCATTCTGCAAGTCAAGTAACTAAGCACACCTTACATTGTGTTTTTGATGCCCTAGAAGCATTTTGCAGGGTAGCAGTCACCAGTTCTGTCATTAGAAGGTATGCTTGGCTTAAGGAACAGACCTTGCCAGACCATGTCAAATCCAAATTATCAGATGCACCCTTGAACAAAGACAATTTATTTAGCATAAAGGCAGAAGAGGTCTTAAAAAAGATGGAAGAAAAAGCTAAATCTATGCAGAACAGACTTCTTACAGATCCAGCCACCAAGGTTCAGTAGGCATTGCCCCCACTAAGCATTGGTCCTTTCCTGCCCCCTCCAGGCCAGCTCAGCCCACAGCCAGGGGAAGCAGACCCCCCCCCCCCCCCAGACAACAGCCCTAGGGAATGCAGAGATCTAAGCAATGGAGTTCCTTCTCTTCAAAAACAAGGAGTGCAAAGCCCACCCCCCCTATGGTAAGAACTCACAATGACTTTACATTTTCACCCCCTCCCTTTGCCCACCAGCTCCTGCCCCTAGGAGAAAAGCTTTCCTTCCATGCAGGCAACTGGGCCACCATTACCAACGACCGCTGGGTCCTCAGTATAGTGTCCCAGGGATACATATTTTATTTCCATATTCTGCCAACCCCAAAAGGGTTCCCAGATCTTCCTCCAAACCAGTGGGCAGAGGCCAAAAAGCAAGTTCTTTCCCTACTCTCCATGAGGGCCATAGTGCATGTTCCTGCAGAACAGATAGGCCAAGGTTTCTACTCCAGACTCTTCCTGGTATCCAGAAAAGAAGGCACGTGGTGCCCCATCCTCGATCTATCCATTCTAAACACCTTTCTGGTGATACCAAAATTCAAAATGCTCACCCTCCAACAGCTTCTACCTATGCTTTCCAAGGATGCTTGGTTAGCCACCCTAGACCTAAAAGAAGCCTACCTACACATACCAATCAGGGAATCATGCAGGAAATACCAGAGTTTCAGGGCAGAATCTATGTAATTTCATTTCTCTGCACTTCCCTTTGGCTTATCTACTGCTCCCAGAGCTTCCCTTTGGCTTATCTACTGCTCCCAGAGTTTTCACAAAATGTCAAGCTCCTGCCATTGCTTTTTGCAGACAAAGAAATATTCAGATTTACCCATACTTGGACGACTGCCTGATTCAGGCAGACAGGAAAAGCTGCTTCAGCACCTGACCTTTGTAAAGAACCTACTGACCTCCTTGGGGTATACTATCAATGAAAAGAAATCAAAGTTAGTACCCACAGAAAAAATTGTATTCCTGGGAGCAAGCCTAGACACAGCATCCCAGATGGCATTCCTTACTCCAGAAAAACAAGCCTACCTCACAGGCTACTTCTCTCAACTAACCACCAGAACCTAGTTATCCACAAGGAAAATCCTGCAAGCTCTAGGGATGTTCATCGTGTTACCCTGCTGCAGTCATCACACTTGGGTTATCCTGCCATCAGGCGATCCCACAGTCGGCCTGAGTTCCAAAGTCTTGGTCCGGCATCGGTTGCTGTCGTTTCTTCCCTGACATCAGTGTGCCAGGGGTATATAAGAGGCATCCAACGCAATTTTCTTCAGTCTTTCTTGCCGGGCGGTGCCCGAAGCAGAAGCAGTTCGCATGTGCTGGTTGGCCGACACCTGAGATTTTCGAATCGAATTTCAGTCCGAAGTCTTCAATAAAGCTAAGTACCCCGTTGGGGAACCTTTTCTTGCCTCAGTCCGATGTCAGAAAAAGTTAACAATTGCATTTCTTGTGGGAAGCAAATACCTCATAAGGACTTCCGTTCTTATTGTATTCCTTGCCTAGGCCCAGACCACAACGTCACAGGTTGTCGGTTTTGTGCTAGGTTTAATAAACGAACTATCAAACACCGTTTTGACTTCGCACGACATTACTTTGGTAGGAAATTTAATTATATCATGCCGTCGGAGCAGCTAACGACCGGCATGCATAAAAAACGCAAGGATAAGGACAGGCAGCCTAGGACCAAGCCAGACTCCGAGGCCTCTGCTGGGCCTGTCGCTGGTTCTCCGGTTTTCAGTGAGGTGCCTACGCAGCCCCTGATGACCGCAGAATTGGAACCCCAGACAGCTGCGGATTCTCAAGTGGAGTGTACAAGGCCGTCGCAGCCATCTTCATTAGGCCCTTCCGACACCGGAGCAGAAGGAGATCCCGGTGCAGTAGAAACACCTTCGGTTGCAGAAGGTGTCTTCAGACCGACTATACTCACCATTAAATCTTATGCTAAGCTTAAAACTCCATTAAAACCAAAAAAGACTGTACATCAGTCTCCAGTTCAAGGCCCCATGCCTCAGAAACATATGCTTAAGATGGCTGAAGATTTGATTAGCCTAATCAGGGGTTCCCATCCCCCTCCAGATAAAAGACTAAGACAAGAGGAGGATTATGCTTCCTCTGACCAGGTTTCAATTTCCTACGATTCTTCTGAGGATCAGGATTACGCTTTTCCCCCTTATGAAGACTCTGATGCTGAAGACTCTATTCCCTCAGCATCTCCCCTGAAGACTACTCCTTTGGGGAAACTTTACATACCATGAGGGAACATTTCCACTGGGAAGGCCAGGACTACTCTAATTCTAAGAAAAGGCTCCGAGAGTTCCTTTTACTACCCCAGCACAGACCACTTGCTATCCCTCCAGTTTTAGACATTATGGATTATGTTTACTTGGAGTCTAGTCTAAATCCAGACTCTCTACCTCCTGCTCCAGCCAAACTAGACAGATACTGCAGAGTACCTGACTCACACAAAATCCTTTATAAAAGCCCTGTGGCTGACCCAGACACAAGTTTCCCAGGGTCCCAAAGGGGCTAAAGCTTCTATGGCTAAAAATCCTGTGCCCTCTGAAAGGGATCCCAGAGCCCTAGATAAATGGGGAAAGAAGATACACACCTCAGCTACTCTGGCTATGAGAGCATTAAATTGTCAGTTTTACATGCTGAAATATCAGCAATTCCTAATGTCTCAATTAAAACAAAAAATGAGCACACATTATGAACAGTCTGACTTCAGGGAAATGCAGGATCTATTGCATGCAGTTGAACAGGTGGGCAAACATACTTTACAATGTGGATTTGATTCATTGGAAGCTTCCTGTAGAGCAGCTGTTACTGGGTCTGTCATACATAGGCATGCTTGGTTAAAAGAACAAAAACCCTACCTGATCATGTTAAAGTAAAATTATTAGATGCACCTTTAGAGCAGGATGTATTATTTGGTGTCAAAGCAGAAGAGGTTTTAAAGAAAATGGAGGATAAGGCAAAGTCTATGCAGACGGTCAAGGATTTTTTACAGGTATAACCCCCTCGTTTCAGAAGAAATTGGGCAACAAAAAACTGGTCCTTTCCAGCTTCTGACAGATCACAGAGGGGCAAATACGGACGCCCAAGGGGCAGAGGTCAGTCACAAGGCCCTTCCAAATCTCGCCAATGGGGTACTGCTACCCAGAAAGGAGGAGAAGACAGGCCCCAAGCTAGCAGAAGACAAACACAATGACTCAACCCTCAAACTACCAAGCAAATCTCTCTTGGCAGCTCCCTTGGGAGGAAAATTAGCACTTTTTCCAGACAACTGGGACATCATCACAAAAGACAAATGGGTCCTAAACATTGTCTCACAAGGATGCAGATTCCACTTTCATACCTTGCCAAGGATAAAAGGAATGCCAAACCTGCCACCAAATCAATGGGCAGAGGCACAAAAACAAATTACAGCTCTCATGGACATGAGAGCCATTCAACAGGTACCTACACAGGAGCAAGGACAAGGATTTTACTCAAGACTCTAGTCCCAAGAAAGGACAAAGCATGGAGACCCATTCTGCATCTTTCAATTCTGAACACCTATCTGCAAGTACCAAAATTCAAGATGCTAACACTACAGCAGCTTCTTCCCATGCTGGGCAAGAAGGCTTGGCTAGTAACGTTGGACCTCAAGGAGGCATACCTGCATGTCCCTATCAGACAAAATTGCAGAAGATACCTCCGCTTCATTGCAGGTTCAACCCATTATCAATTCTCTGCACTGCCCTTTGGCTTATCTACTGTGCCCAGGATCTTCACAAAATGCCTGGCACCAGTAATTGCATACTGCAGACAAAGAGGAATTCAAATATACCCATACCTGGACGACTGCCTTATTCAAGCAGAAAGCAAGGACATTCTTTTAAAGCATCTGGCATTTGTCAAATACCTTCTAAGTTGCCTAGGGTACACAGTAAACGAAAAGAAATCAAAACTAGTGCCCTCACAAAACATAATATTCCTGGGTGCCAGCTTGAATACAACGGCCCAGATGGCTTATCTCACGCCAGACAAGCAACAACAGCTGACTCAATACTTCGAAATAATGTCAACAAAGACCCAACTCCCTGCAAGAAAAATTCTGCAGGCCTTGGGACTCATGGCATCTTGCATAGTACTAATACCATTTGCAAAACTGCATATGAGGAAATTACAATGGTACCTGAAAAGCGTATGGACTCAGCACAGCCACAACTTGGAAACAATGATACCACTCATTCCCTGCCTTCAACAGGAGTTTCTATGGTGGGCACAGGCATGTCATCTCAACAAGGTTCAGCCTTTCACCTTACCTACAGCCAGGCAAACTATGACAACAGATGCATCGGACTATGCCTGGGGAGCACACATGGCAGGACAGTGCATTCAGGGCAAATGGACTACAGATCAAAGGCATCTGCATATCAATCAAAAAGAAATGCTAGCAGTACAGAATGCCCTAACAGCTTTCAAGGACCTCTTACACCCAAGACAACTAATAATAAAGATGGACAATACCACAGTAATGTGGTACATAAACAAGCAAGGGGGCACACATTCCTACCCTCTATGCAGGCAAGCAATGACCTTGTGGAACACAGCACTGTCTTACCAAGTTCAACTACAAGCACAATTCCTGCCAGGAAAGAAAAACACATTGGCAGACGACCTAAGCAGAAACATCATGGATCCCCACGAGTGGAAACTAGATCCACAAGTATTTGCAATGATGACTCAAAAATGGGGATGCCCAGACATAGATCTGTTTGCCAACCCCCAAAACTTTCAACTACAAAAATTTTGCACAAGGACATTCCACCCACAAACTTGGAAAGTGGACGCCCTCTCATTCAGTTGGAAAACATTAACAGTGTATGCCTTTCCTCCACTGCCTCTTCTAGCAAAGGTACTGCTGAAAGTTAGATTAGAGAGGCCACAACTGATACTCATTGCACCAGACTGGCCACGCCAGCACTGGTATCCAATTCTAAGGAACATGGCCCACGGCCCACCATGGATTTTACTACAAATTCCTCACCTGCTCACCCAGCAAGACAATGAGATTCTACACAGCCAGCTCAAGACTTTAAACCTGGCTGCATGGCAAATTACCTAAACAACCAGCCAACACCTCTACCCAAAGCTGTTATGGATGTCATTCTGGAGGCCAGGAGGCCCAGCACCAGGAAAACCTATTCAGACCAATGGAAAAGATTTTGCGCCTGGAACCAGGCTAAAGGCCAAAATCCCCTTGATCCAAATCAAGGGGGATCCTCAGATTCTACAATATTTAACTGAGATGTTGCACAAAGGACTTTCCTTTTCATCTATTAAGATCCACGCCTCAGCAATTTCAGCTCATTACAACACGGATCCTCCTTTATTTTCACATCCACTCCTAAGACAGTATCTCAAAGGGGCTAAGAACATAAGACCGCCCAGGAGAGCACCAACACCTACTTGGGATCTCAACTTTGTTCTGGAAAAGCTTACACTGCCGCCCTTTGAATCAGCTTTTTCAGCGGATTTAAAATTTCTTTCATGGAAAATTGCCCTGCTACTAGCAATAGCTTCAGCTAGAAGAGTCTCGGGCACTAATGGCAGTGGAGCCTTTCCTCATTTTTCATCAAGACAGAGTCTCTCTACGAACTAACCCTTCCTTTATGCCAAAGGTGGTATCCAGTGTGTCCCTAAACCAACCCATTCATTTGCCCACCTTTTTTCCAAATCCCCAGAACAAAGGAGAAAGACTCCTGCACTCTTTGGACATTCACAGGCAATTACGTTACTACTTGGATAAAACTAAGGCTTTCGGAAAATCTGACCAGCTCTTTGTAGTGTATGCTGCAGGATCACAAGGAAAAGCTATCTCAAAACAGACCATTTCAAAATGGATAGGACATTGCATACGTTTCTGCTACACGCATCATGGGAAACCGGTACCTGCTAACATTAGGTCCCACTCCACCAGGGCTACAGCTACATCAGCAGCCTTTCTCAGGGGGTGCCAACCAAGGATATTCTGTAACTTGGAGTTCAGTGCAAACCTTCACCAAACACTATCACTTACCTCAATATTCTAAGACTAGAGCTGGTTTTGCCACTGCAGTTTTGCAGGGCCCCTACTAGCTTCTTCTAACCCTGTTTAACTCCACCACCCATCCTTAGCTTTGGGATTCAACCCAAGTGTGATGACTGCAGCAGGGTAACACGATGAACATAGTACAGTTTTGTACCTACCATAAATGTAGATGTTCGAGTGTTCACCCTGCTGCAGTCCAGGTTACCCTCCCTCCATCCCCTCTGAACTAGCTGGACTTATATCTATACCTTTCTATCCTATACCACCTCTGTGGTGTATTTGCTTGTGCCTGAAGGTATTGTTTTATTTTTATATGTACATTTTTATATAGCAATATATATATTGCCTACCTATTGGGGGCACCTGACATCTGGGGCAAGAAAAACTGAAGAAAATGGCGTCGGATGCCTCTTATACCCCTGGTGCACTGACGTCAGGGAAGAAGTGACAGCAACCAACGCCGGAACAAGACTTTGGAACTCAGGCTGACTGCGGGACCACCTGACGGCAGGATAACCCAAGTGTGATGACTGCAGCAGGGTGAACACTCGAACATCTACATTTATGGTAGGTACAAAACTGTACTTTCATGGCCTCTTGCATTCTACTTATTCCATATGCCAGACTGCATATGAGGAAACTACAGTGGTACCTAAAAAGCCTTTGGTGTCAACACTCTCAAGACCTGGAAACTCTTATACCAATGATACCTTGTCTAAGGAAAGATTTTCTTTGGTGGGCAGCAGCATGCAACCACAACAAGGGACTTCCCATCTCACAACCCCACACCGCCCAGATCCCTCACCACAGATGCATCAGACTATGCCTGGGGTGCTCACCTGGGTGGCAGGTGCATTCAGGGCCAGTGGAGCCCAAATCAAATACATCTGCACATCAGCCTAAAAGTGTTGTTAGCTGTTCAGCATGCATTGACAGCTTTCAGATCTTTACTCTCCCTGTGGCCTCTACTGATCAAAACGGACAACACCACAGTGATGTGATATATCAACAAGCAGGGAGGGACTCACTCTTATCCTCTCTGCAGGCCTGCCATGACCCTTTGGCACACGGCTTCAGCCATACAACTACACCTGTTAGCACAATTCCTGCCAGGCTGTCTAAACTCACTGGCAGACAACTTAAGCAGAAACCTGCTGGACCCACATGAGTGGCTGCTAGACTTCAGAACCTTCACCCTTGTAACCCAGAAATGAGGCACCCCGAAAGTAGACCTCTTTGCCTCCCACTCCAATCATCAGCTCAGCAGATTCTGCACCAAGGAACCTCACTGCAAGCCTGGAAAGTGGATGCTCTATCCTTCCAGTCAGTAAACCTCTCTGTCTATGTATTTCCCCCTCTACCTCTCATTTCTAGGGTACTGCTCAAAATAAGGGAGGAAAATCCAAGGGCAATCCTGATTGCCCCAGACTGGCCATGCCAGCATTGGTACCTACTGCTGCGCATCCTGTCACCCCTGCCACCGTGGAACCTACCTCAGATCCCAACACTCCTGACCCAGAGGAGTGAAGAATTCATGCATCCCCAATTGCAGACCTTCAGTCTGGCAGCCTGGCTTATTCCCTGACCTCTTCTCAAGCTGCCAGCCTAAGCAAACAAGTTCTAGATGTTATACATGAGGCCAGATGCCCCAGTATTAGAAAATCCTATTCTGACAAGTGGAAAAGGTTTTTCACCTGGATCCAGGCTAAGGAATCCGGAACAGCACAACCCTCCCTACCTCTCTTCCTGGATTACCTGACAGACTTACAGGGGTCTATCCTTCTCTTCTATTAAAATTCATGCCTCAGCCATTTCTGCTCATTTCAGCACAGAGCCACCACTATTCTCACACCCTCTCATCAAGCAGTTCCTAAGTGGGGCTAACAACTTAAGGCCACCCAGAAGAGCTCCTACCCCCGGCCTGGGACCTTACCTTTGTGTTGGAAAAGCTCACCCTGCCTCCCTTTGAACTTGCAGCTTCAGCAGAGTTAAAATTTCTCTCTTGTAAGACAGCCTTGCTTCTGTTCATTGCTTCAGCTAGAAGAGCATCAGAGCTACAAGCCCTTACAGCTGTGGAGCCCTTCATCATGTTCCATGCTGACAGGGTCTCCCTCAGAACTAACCCATCCTTTATGCCTAAAGTGGTGCCCAGTGTGGCTCTCAACCAATCCATTCATTTGCCCACCTTTTTCCCTAACCCACAAAACAAGGGGGAAAGGATTCTGCACTCTCTAGATGTGCACAGACAGCTCAGATTCTACCTGGACAGGACTAAATCTTTTAAAAAACTGATCAGCTGCTAGTCAGCTTCGCTGCAGGAGCAGAGGGCAAGGAAATATCCAAATGGATAGCACACTGCATCCATTTCTGCTACAAACAGCATGGGAAACCTCCCCCAAGTGGGGGGGGGGGCAGAACACATTCCACCAGAGCAACCTCCACCTCTGCAGCTTTTCTCAGAGGGGTCCCAACCAGGGACATCCTGGAGGCTGCAACATGGACATCCATTCATACCTTCACCAAGCATTCCCACCTGCCTATCTTCTCCAAATCTTGGGCAAGCTTTGCCACCACAACTTGCAGAGTATCCTAGCCAACCCCCAGTCTTCTTGACTGCCTCCACCCTTTTCTTCAGCTTTGGGAATCAACCTAAATGTGATGACTGCAACAGTGAAACATGAAGAACTTAGTACAGTTTTGTACGCTTAACATAAATCTAGATGTTTGAGTGTGTTCGCTGTTGCAGTCCTGGTTTCCCTCCCTCCATCTCCCTTGTCTCTGTCTCTCTCTCTCTCTCTCTCTCTCTCTCTCTCCTTACAAGGAAATTCTGGTATTTACTTTCTACTGGTGGCAGTCCTCCACCATAATCTAGCTTCTTATTGGGGGCTCCTGACAGGACAAGAAAAACTGATGTAATGGCGTCTGCTGCCTGTTTTTATACCACTGACGACCTGACATCAGTCCTGGAGCGACAGCAACTGACGCAGAAGTACTAAGCCTCAGGTATTCAAGCCAACTGAGAGCTACCCCTGGCAGGATAACCCAAATATGATGACTACAACAGTGAATACACTCTAACAATCTACATTTATGGTAAGTGTACACAATGGGTCTATATCACATAGTCGAAGTTTTATAACTTCGAACACGGAATGTTTGAACCATTCTGTTCGAAGTTACAAAATTTCGACTAGTGATTAAAAAAAAAAAAAGTAAGAACAAAATAAACTGTTGTAAGCAGGGGGGCAAGCCCCCCTGCACCCCCCACACCCCCCGCTACTTAAATATACCAACTTCGAGATCACACCACATTGAAATAAATGGAAACCTTCCCTTACGGAGATTTCAGTTTAAACATTCAAACTTGTACAAGTTCGAACTTATGGTCTCGACCATATAGCGTTCGAACTTGTACAAGTTTGACTATGTGATAGGAGCCGGTACACAACTGTACTATGTTCATCGTGTTTCACTGTTGCAGTCATTACACTTGGGTTATCCTGCTGGCAGGCTACCCGCAGTCGGCCTGAATTCCAAAGTCCTGGTCCGGCGTCAGTTGCTGTCACCTCTTCCCTGACGTCAGTGCGCTAGGGGTACATAAGATGCAGCCGATGCCATTTTCTCCAGTCTTTCTAGCCGTGCGGTGCCCGAAGCAAAAGCAGTTCGCAAGTGCCAGTTGGCCGACTCCTGGGATTTTCAAATTTGAATTTCAGATCCGAAGTCTTCAATAAAGCTAAGTACCCCGTTGGAGAAACTTTTTCTTGCTCCAGACCGATGTCAGTAAAAGTTAACAATTGTATTTCATGTGGGAAGCAAATACCTCATAAGGATTTTCATTCTTACTGTATTCCTTGCCTAGGCCCTGACCACGACGTTGCTAGTTGTCGGTTTTGTGCTAGATTCAACCAACGCACTATTAAGCGTCTGTTCGATTTTGCTTTACATTACTTTGGCCGAAGATTTAACTATATAATGCCGTCGGAACAACCGACGACCAGAGTCCATTAAAAGCACAAGGAGAAAGAAAAAGACGGGCATCCGAGGTCCAAAACCGATGACAAAGCCTCTTCTAGGCCAGTCGCCGGTTTTCAGTGAGGCACTTTCGCAGCCCCTGACACCCGCTACCTCAGAGCCACAGGCCACCTCCGACTCCCACGTGGAGACAGCTAGGCCTCTGGAAACTCAAGGTATTGGACCTACAGAAACAATTCCCTCAGATGGGTCTGGAGCCGCTGAGCAGGCGTCGGCTTCTGAGGGTGTTTTCAGACCTACACAGCTTACTATCAAGAGCACTTCAGTAGCCAAGGCAAAGTCTAAAACACCTTTAAAGACAAAGAAACAAGTACAACATTCTCCTGGACAGTCATCCATGCCAAAGAAACAGATGCTCAAAATGGCCGAACACCTAATTACTTTGATCAGGGATTTCCATCCCCCTCCTGATAAAAGGCCTAGGCAAGACACTGATTATGAATTCTCTGACCAGGTTTCTATTTCTTCTGATTCCTCTACAGAATAGGGATATTCTCTTCCTCCCTATGAGGACTCTGATGCTGAAGAATCTATCCCATCAGCCTCTCCTCCTGAGGACTATTCTTTTGGGGAAACCCTGCACACTATGAGGGAACATTTCCATTGGAAGAGCCAGGATTATTCAGAATCCAAGAAAAGGCTCAGAGACTTTCTTTTACTACCTCAGCACAGGCCTCTTGCTACCCCCCCTGTACTAGATGTTGTTGTTGATGTATTTTCTGAATCCAGTTTGACTCCCTGCACCAGTTTAGCCAGATAGGTACTACAGGGTTCCAGATTCTCATACATTTCTTTATACAAACCCTGCTGCTGATCCAGAAATTATTTCTCAGGGTCCACTGCAAAAAACCCTGTTCCCTCTGATTGGGATTCTATAGCTCTGGACAGATGGGGGAAAAATGATTACACCTCTGCTACTTTAGCTGTAAGGGCTTTAAACTGCCAGTTTCATATGTTTAAATATCAACAATACCTAATGTCTTTGCTTAAACAGAAAATGCTTACAAGCTCTGAATGTCATGAGAACAAGGAAATGCAGGATTTATTACATGCAGCTGAACAAGTGGGAAAGCATACTTTGCAATGTGGTTTTGATTCATTAGAGGCATCTTGCAGAGCCGCAGTTACAGGTCCTGTCATTTGAAGGCATGCTTGGTTAAAAGAACAGAGTTTACCTGATCATGTTAAAGCAAAATTATTGGATTCTCCATTACAGCATGATACTTTTGGTTTGGTGTTAAGGCAGAAGAGGTGTTAAAGAAAATGGAGGATAAAGCAAAATCAATGCAGACAGTAAAGGATTTCTTACAGGTTCAGCCACCTAGATTTAACAGGAACTGGGCTTCTAAAAATTGGTCCTTTCCAGTGTCTGACAGGCCACAAAGAGGCAGATACAGATGCCCAAGAGGCAGATCTCAGCCCCAAGGCTCATACAGACCTAAACAATGGGGTGCTTCAGCCCCCAAAGGTGGAGAAGACAAATCACAACCTTATAGGAAACAGTCCCAATGGCTTTCCTCTACAAATGCCAAGCACTTACCTTTTGGCAGCACCCTTAGGGGAAAACTAGCACTTTTTTCACAAA
Organism: Protopterus annectens; assembly: GCF_019279795.1. Lineage (NCBI taxonomy): Eukaryota > Metazoa > Chordata > Ceratodontiformes > Protopteridae > Protopterus > Protopterus annectens. The sequence goes on from NC_056730.1 coordinate 733,716,044, forward strand.
ATTGGCACATGATCACCCAGGACAAATGGGTACTGAATATTGTTTCTCAGGGTTACAGGTTCCACTTTCACACCCTACCAAGGTCAAAAGGTATGCCAGACCTGCCACAAAATCAATGGGCAGAGGCACAAAAACAAATTTCTGCACTCATGGACATGAGGGCTATTCAAAACGTACCACAGCAAGAACAGGAGCAAGGATTTTACTCAAGACTTTTCTTGCTACCCAGAAAGGACAAAGCCTGGAGACCAATACTGGACCTGTCTATTCTAAACACTTACCTGGATGTTCTAAAATTCAAAATGTTGCCACTGCAGCAACTTCTACCCATGCTGGGCAAGAAGGCTTGGCTAATTACTTTGGACTTCAAAGGGGCATACCTATATGTCCCAATCAGACAATCTTGCAGAAGATACCTCAGATTCATACCTGGCTCAATGCATTACTAATTCTCTGCACTGCCCTTTGGCTTATCTACTGCGCCCAGGGTCTTCACAAAATGCCTGGCACCAGTAATTGCATTTTGCAGACAAAAAGGAATTCAGATATATCCCTACTTGGACAACTGCCTTATTCAAGCAGAGAGCAAGGACATTCTACTAAAGCATCTGGTGTTTGTAAAAAGATTACTAATTTGCCTAGGGTACACAGTAAACGAAAAGAAATCAAAATTAGTGCCCTCTCAAGAGATAATATTCCTGGGTGCAAGCTTAAATACAACTGCCCAGATGGCTTATCTCACGCCAGACAAGCAAAGGCAACTGACTCTTTACTTTCAAATGATGGCAACAAAAACCCAGCTACCTGCAAGAAAAATCCTGCAGGCTTTGGGCTTCATGGCATCCTGCATCCTACTAATTCCATATGCAAGACTGCATATGAGGAAGCTACAATGGTATCTAAAAAGTGTTTGGATTCAACATTGCCACAGCCTGGAAACAATAATAACTCTTATTCCCTGCCTGCAACAGGAGTTTCGATGGTGGGCACAGGCCTGTCACCACAACAAGGGACAGCCTTTCACTTTACCCATAACCAGGCAGACACTAACAACAGATGCATCGGATTATGCCTGGGGGGCACACATGGCAGGAAAATGTATTCAGGGTACATGGCCTGCAGACCAAATGCATCTTCATATCAATCAAAAAGAGATGCTGGCTGTACAGAATGCCCTGACAGCCTTCAAGGATCTACTACATCCAGGACAACTATTACTAAAGACGGACAACGCTACAGTAATGTGGTACATAAACAAGCAAGGGGGCACACATTCCTTCCCCCTCTGCAGGCAAGCCATGACTTTGTGGAACACAGCACTGATCTATCAAGTACATCTGCAGGCAAAATTCCTGCCAGGAAAGAAAAATACTGTGGCAGACGAACTAAGCAGAAACCTCATGGACCCTCATGAGTGGAAACTAGATCCACAGGTCTTCAGCATGATAACAAGGAAATGGGGATGCCCAGACATAGATCTTTTTGCCTCTCCTCACAACTTCCAACTACAGAGATTCTGCACAAGGACTTATCACTCACAAGCATGGAAAGTGGATGCTCTATCATTCAGCTGGAAAACCCTAACAGTTTATGCCTTTCCACCACTGCCTCTCCTTCCCAAGGTACTCCTGAAAGTCAGACAACAGAAGCCAAAAATGATTCTGATTGCCCCAGACTGGCCACACCAGCACTGGTACCCAATCTTAAAGAGCTTGTCTCAAGGCCCAGCCTGGACTTTGCCTCAAATTCCACATCTTCTGACTCAACAAAACAATCAGATCCTGCACAGCCATCTCAGAACCTTAAATCTGGCTGCATGGCAAATAATATAGCCACTCAGAACACACCTCTCTCTAAAGCTGTTATGGATGTTATTTTGGAAGCCAGGAGGCCCAGCACCAGGAAACCTCATGCAGAAAAATGGAAGAGATTATGTGCTTGGAACCAGGCGCAAGGACTTGAACCACTTGTTCCAAATATTCCTCAGATTTTGCAATACTTAACTGAGATGCTGGACAAAGGCCTAGCCTTCTCATCAATTAAGATCCATGCCTCAGCCATTTCAGCTCATTACAATACGGAACTTCCTATTTTCTCTCATCCACTGCTAAGACAGTACCTCAGAGGGGCAAAAAAAATAAGACCTCCAAGGAGAGCACCAGTACCTACATGGGACCTCAACTTTGTTTTGGAAAAGCTCACACTGCCTCCTTTTGAGCCAGCCAATACAGCTGATATAAAATTCTCATCATGGAAAACTGCTCTGCTCCTAGCAATAACTTCAGCAAGAATAGTCTCAAGAGTTACAGGCATTAATGGCAGTGGAACCTTGTATAATTTTTCATCCGGACAGGGTTTTTCTAAGGACAAACCCAACATTTATGCCAAAGGTAGTATCCAGTGTGGCTCTTAACCAAACCATTAATTTGCCAACATTTTATCCAAATCCCCAGAATAAAGGGGAGAGACTTCTGCAATATTTTGGACATACACAGGCAGCTATGCTTCTACTTGGACAAAACCAAAGCTTTCAGAAAAACTGAGCAACTGTTTGTAGCATATGCTTTAGGATCACAAGGAAAGGCTATCTCAAAGCAGACTATTTCAAAATGGATAGGACACTGTATTCATTTCTGCTATGCACATCATGGCAAGTCAGTGCCTAAGAATATTAGGCCACATTCTACCAGGGCAGCAGACACTTCAGCAGCCTTTCTCAGAGGAGTACCAACCAAGGATATTTTGGAGTCTGCAACTTGGAGTTCAGTACACAGCTTTACCAAGCATTATCACTTACTTCTTTATTCTAAATCCAGAGCAGGCTTTGCCACTGCAGTTCTGCAGGGCCTCATAGCCACTCCTAATCCTATTTAGACCCAGCCGCCCTACCTCAGCTTTGGGATTCAACCCAAGTGTAATGACTGCAGCAGTGAAACACGATGAACGTAGTACAGTTGTGTACCTACCATAAATGTAGATGTTTGAGTGTATTCACTGTTGCAGTCCAGGTTACCCACCCTCCATCCCCCTTTCTTTGCTGGGACTTATCTATACTTCTCTATCCTATACAACCTATGTGGTGTATTTGCTTGTAGAGGAAGGTATTGGTTTTATTTTACTGTATGTTTTTATAAGCAATATGTATTGCCTACCTTCTTGGGGGAACCTGACATCTGGGGAAAGAAAAACTGAAGAAAATGGCATCTGCTGCATCTTATATACCCCTGGTGCACTGACATCAGGGAAGAGGCGACAGCAACCGATGCCAGACCAGGACTTTGGAATTCAGGCCAACTGCGGGTAGCCTGCCAGCAGGATAACCCAAGTGTAATGACTGCAACAGTGAATACACTCGAACATCTACATTTATGGTAGGTACACAACTGTACTTTCCTTATGCTTAAATATCAGCAACATAGCTTGGAACTCCTTCAACAAAAAATGTCTTCCTTTCCTGCTTGGGCAGAATCTAAAGATTTACAAGGCTTAATGCATTCTGCACTTTGCACTGTGGTTTTGATGCCCTAGAAGCTTCTTGCAGTGCAGCCGTCACTGGATCTGTCATTAGAATACCTGCATGGCTTAAGGAACAGCCCCTGCCAGACCATGTCAAATCTAAATTGTTGGATGCCCCCTTGCACAAAGATAACTTATTTGCCACTAAGGCAGAAGAGGTCTTAAAAAAGACGGAAGAAAAAAAATCTATGCAAACAGTTAGATTTCTTACAGGTCCAGCCCCCTAGGTTCAGCAGGCATTTTCCCTCTAAACACTGGTCCTTTCCTTCTCTGAGTAAACAGGCCCAGCCTAGTCCCCGTGGAAACAGACCCCCCCCCCCCCAACAGCAGCCCCAGGGAATGCAGAGATCTAAGCAGTGGACTACCTCCACTTCAAAACCAGGGAGTTCTAAGTCACCCCCTTATGGTAAGAACTCACAATGACTCACTTCCTCCCGACCTCCCCTCTGCCCACCTTCACTTTCTCCTAGGAGGAAAACTCTCCTTTCAGTCAAGCACCTGGGCCACCATTACCAAGGACCAATGGGTTCTGAACATTGTATCTCAGGGATACAAATTCTGCTTACACATCCCTTCCAACCCCAAAAGTGTTCCCAGATCTACCACCAAATCAGTGGGCAGAGGCTCAAAAGCAAATCCATTCCCTGCTCTCTTTGAGGGCAGTAGAGCACGTTCCTGCAGAACAGATAGGCCAAGGCTTCTACTCCAGACTTTTTTTCTGGTGCCCAGAAAAGAGAGCACCTGGCACCCCATCCTCTATCTATCCATTCTAAACACCTCTCTTGTGATCCCAAAATTCAAAAATACTCACCCTCCAGCAGCTGCTACCCATGCTCTCCAAGGACGCCTGGCTAGCCACCCTGGAACTAAAAGAGGCCTACCTCCACATTCCTATCAGGGAATCATGCAGAAAATATCTCCACTTCAGGGCAGGATCTCAACACTTTCAGTTCTCTGTGCTTCCCTTTGGCTTATCTACTGCTCCAAGAATTTTCACAAAATGTCTGGCTCCGGCCATTGTCCTTTGCAGACAAAGAAATATTCAAATTTATCCCTACTTAGACTGTCTTATTCAGGCAGACAGCCGGGAAAAGCTGCTCAAACACCTGGCCTTTGTAAAGAGCCGACTAACCTCCCTAGGGTTCACAGTCAACAAAAAGAAATCAAAACAGGTGCCCACCCATGGGATAATCTTCCTGGGAGCAAATCTGGACACAGCATCCCAGATACAAATTTTCCTGTCAGCCTACTTCTCTCAGCTGGCCACCAGGCCCCAGCTTTCTGCAAGGAAAATCCTGCAAGCTCTGGGGTTCATGGCATCTTGCATACTCCTCATTCCATATGCCAGACTGCATATGAGGAAACTTCAATGGTACCTAAAGAGCCTTTGGTGTCAACACTCTCAAGACCTGGAAACTCTTCTACCTATAATTCGTTACCTCAGAAAGATATTTGTTTGATGGGCATCAGCATGCTCCCACAACAAGGGAATGCCCTTCTCCCCACACCCTGCCACCCAGACCCTCATCACAGATGCATCAGACTACACTTTAATGCACACCTGGATGGCAGGTGCATACAGGGCCAGTGGAGGCCACAGCAAATCCCCCTGCACATCAGTCAAAAAGAGATGATGGCTGTGCAGCATGCCTTCATAGCTTTCAAACTCCTTATCTCCCCAGGGTTCTCATGATCAAAACAGACAACACCACTATGATGTGGTACATCAGCAAGCAGGGAGGGACTCACTCCTACCCTCTATGCAGGCTGGCCATGACCCTTTGGCTTATAGCCTCTTCCATGCAACTACACCTGTTAGCACAATACCTACCAGGCTCTCTCAACTCCCTGGCAGACCAATTAAGCAGAAACCTTCTGGTCCCACACGAGTGGGAGCTCAACAGAAGTACCTTTACCCTAATAACTCAGAAATGGGGAACCCCAAAGGTTGACCTATTTGCCTTCCATGCCAACCATCAGCTCAGCAAATTCTGCACCAGGGAGCATCACTGCATGGCTTGGAAAGTGGATGCCCTGTCCTTCCCCTGGGTCAACCTCTCGGTCAGGCGTTTCCTCCCCTACCTCTCATCCCCAGATTACTGCTAAAAATAAGGGAGGAAAAAACAAGGACCATTCTTATAGCTCCAGACTGGCCCCGACAGCACTGATACCCCTTACTTTGCAGCCTGTCCCCGCTGCCTCCATGGCATCATCCTCCGTTTCCAAACCTCCTAACCCAGAGGGAAGGGGAATTCATGCATCCCCATTTGCAGACGCTCAGTTTGGCAGCTCGACTTATTCCCTAACCCTGAACCAATCTTCCATCCTCAGTAAACAGGTTCTGGATGTTATCCATGAGGCCAGACGCCCTAGCACCAGAAAGTCTTATGCAGATAAATGGAAAAGGTTCTGCACCTGGATCCAGGCTAAGGGGGCTAATACAGCACAGGCCTCCATCCCTCTCATCCTGGATTACTTAGCTGACCTACTACACAGTGGTCTCTCTTTCTTTCTCTTCTACAAAAATTCATGCCTCTGCTATTTCTGCTCATTTACCAACTGAGCAGCCCCTTTTCTCACACCCTTTGATCAAACAGTTTCTCAGAGGGGCTAGCAACTTGAGGCTTCCCAGAAGGGCACCAACACCAGCTTGGGACCTTAACTTTGTTTTGGAAAAGCTCACCCTGTCTCCTTTCGAACCAGCTTCTTCTGCAGAGCTAAAATTTCTTCCTTGGAAGACAGCCTTCCTTCTGGCCATCACTTCAGCCAGAAGAGTCATTGAGCTGCAAGCACTCATGGCTGTGGAACCCTTCATCATCTTCCATGTAGACCAGGTATCCCTCAGAACTAACCCATCCTTCATGCCCAAGGTGGTATCCAGTGTGGCTCTCAACCAATCCGTTCATTTGCCCACCTTCTTTCCTAATCCCCAGAACAAGGGGAAAGGATTCTTCACTCTCCAGATATGCACAGACAGCTCAGATACTATCTGGACAGGACTAAATCCTTCAGAAAGTCTGATCAATTGCTTTGCTTCAGCCATCTCCAAGCAAACCATTTTCAAATGGATAGCACACTGCATCCATTTCTGCTACAAACAGCATGGAAAGCCTCCCTCCAAGGGGGTCAGGACACACTCCACCAGAGCAGCCTCCACCTCTGAAGCTTTCCTCAGCGGAGTCCCCACCAGGGACATCCTGGAGGCTGCCACCTGGACATCTGTTCACACTTTCACCTAGCATTACCACCTGCCTCTCTTCTCCATATCCAGGGCAGGGTTTGCCTGTGCAGTCTTGCAGGGCATCCTAGCCAGCTCCTAGCTTCCTTGACTGCCTCCACCCATTTCCTCAGCTTTGGGAATCTACCCAAATGTGATGACTGCATCAGTGAAACACGAAGAACATCGTACAGTTGTGTACACTTACCATAAATGTAGATGTTCAAGTCTATTCACTGTTGCAGGCCTTGTTTGCCTCCCTCCATCCCCCTTATTTCTCTTTCTCCTTTTGTTACCATTCTTCTTTGTTGTTCTCCTTTCTTTACAAGGGACATATTGGTATTTAATTTCCACTGGTGGGGTTCCATCACCAGAACCTGGCTCCTACTTTGAGGGCTGCTGACAGGTTTGGCAAGAAAAACTGATGTAATGGCGTCGACTGCCTTACTTCATACCACTTATGACCTGATGTCAGTCCTCAAGCGACAGCAACTGAGGCAGAAATACTAAGTCTCTGGTATTCGGGCTGGCCGAGGGCTACCCTGGCAGGGATAACCCAAATGTGATGACTACAACAGTGAATACACTTGAACATCTACATTTATGGTAAGTGTACACAACTGCACTTTTTCCTTTTCTGGGCATCCCTCAACTTCCTCAGGAACAGCTTTCTTTTTTTCTAGCCCTGCTTAAAGGGCCTTTTGCCTCTGGGCACCATTCAAATTGTGCCTCTAGTCCAGGAAGGAAAAAAGTTTTATTCCAGGATGTTTTTGATTCCCAGGAAGGAAAGCAGCTGGAGACCCATTCTGAAAGTTCCCTTCCTTTCAGATCCCCTTTTCAGGAAGTTTTTATATTTCTCTGTTTCTTCCTTGCATTTTCAGTTCTCTGCATTGCCCTGTCTACTTCCTCAAAGGTATTCACCAAATGCCTAGCTCTTGTCGTTGTCTTTTGCAGAATGAGAGGGGGTTCAAATCTTTCCTTATTTGGATGACCTGCTCATTCAGGCTTCAGTCTCCAAGGTCTTACCATAAACTTTCAGAAGTCAGTCCTGGTTTCTTCTAAGGATTGTGTGTTTCTCGGTTGCAGGATTCAGACCATTCCCGTGCTGGCATCCCTATCTCCACCCAGGGCTGTCTTTCTAATCTCCATTTTTCGATCCCTTTTTCCTCTGGCTTCAGTCATGGCCGTAGTTTTTCTCAGAGTCCTAGAATTCATGGCTTCCACCATTCCTATGCTGCCTCTAGCCAGACTCCATATGAAAAAGCAACAGTGGTTCCTAAAGTCATTGTGTCTTCAAGTGCCATCCACTGGATTTTCTAGTTCCTTTCCTTCCATGCCTCAGATCTTCAGTGGTGGATTCATCGACTTTCTCTCAACCCAGGACTTTAACCCCCCTCTCAGGAACTTTTTTGGATGCCTTGGACAGGGGTTGGGGAGCTTCCTTCGGTTCTCTCAAGTCCAGGGTCTCTGGTCTTCTCATCAGAGGTTAGATCACATCATTATAAAGGAGATGAAAGCTCTCATTTTAGCTCTTCAGACTTTTCATTCCCTCTTTCCTCCAGGGCCTTTCAAAAACTTCACAGACATTACCACAGTGATGTGGTGTATCAACAAGCCATGTGTGACATGGTCCTACCATCTTTGCAGACTTGATATTCAGGTCTGGGATCTAGTTGTCCAGTATTGAGTGACTCTTCAGGCTGTATACAAGCCTTCTGAGCAAAATATTTTCAGACTCTTTGAGCAGGTACAGTACTCAGGCTCATGAATAGATGCTTCACAGAGATGTGTTTCTGGAGCTTGTCCATCACTTGGGTACTCCACAGATGGATCTTTTTGTCATCCCTTTGAACAGACAGCTTCCTCTTTTTTTGTCCCAGAGTTCCAAATCCTCTGGCTTGAAGGTGGATGCCCTATCTTTTCCTTGGAAGTGGATTTTTTTTATGCTTTCACTCCCCTTCCTCTGAGTCCAAGTGTCCTGCTCAAGATCAAGCAAGACTTCTCCAAAATCTTGCTGGTGACTCCCTTTTAGCCCAGACAGCATTGGTTCCCCTTTCTTCACCTACCAGGAACAATCGCCACAAGTTGCTTCACAGGGCGGACCTTCTCACACAAAGACATCCACTCTTCAACTGGCTCCTTTTTTCTGAGAATGTGCTTAGGGTTTTGCAGGCAGCCAGGAAATCCTCTAGTAGGAAATCATACTTGTCTAAATGTTTGCATTTTCTGTTTAGAGCCTTTCTCGTAGCCAGGATCCATTTTCTGTGGAGATTCATGTAGATGTTCTTCGTGTTTGACTGTTGCAGTCATTAGATTTGGGTAATCTGCTTGCAGGTTGCCCTCAGTCGGCCTGATTAACAAAGTCTTGGGTCTTGTATCAGTTGCTGTCCCTTCTTCCATGACGTCAGGTCGTCAGGGGTATAAAACATGCAGCCGATGCCATTACATCAGTCTTTCTTGCCGTGAGGTGCCCAAAGCAGAAGCAGTTCGCAAGTGCCGGTTGGCAGACTCCTGAAATTTTCGTTTTCAAGTTTCAGAACCGAAGTCTTCAACTAAAAGCTAAGTACCATGTTGGGGAAACTTTTTCTTGCTCCTTCTGATGTCAGTAAAAGTTAATAATTGCATTACTTGTGGAAAGCAAATACCTCATAAAGATTTTCATTCGTACTGTATTCCTTGCCTAGGCCCTGACCACGACGTACCTTGCTGTCGGTTTTGTGCTTTATTTAATCAGCGCACTATCCGACGTCTGTATATTTTTGCTTCTAAATATTTCGGTTCTAGATTTAATTATCCAGAAATGTCGTTGGTTAGCCATCCGACTACCGGGATTCTGAAAAAAACGCAAAGACAAAGACAGGCCGCCGAGGTCCAAAACTGCCAATGATGCTTCTCCTAAGCCAGTCGCCAGTTCGCCGGTACTCAGTGAGGCTCTTTCGCAGCCCCTGATACCCGCTACGTCTGATTCGCAGGCGTCTACTGAGACGCATTCGGAGTCCGGTATGCCACAAGATGCTTCAACTATGGAACCCGTGGATGTCTCTACCTTGGATGAGTCCGAAGCCGCTGTGCAGGCGCCAGCTTCTGAGGGTGTATTCAGGCCTACGGACTTGCATATTAAATTGACGCCTCCTTCATTACTAAGGCCTAAATCTCAATCCATGTCTAAAAAACCAACGCCCAGGCCACATGCTCAGGCCTCTATGCCTAAAAAAATGGCTGAGGATCTAATAACTCTAATCAGGGGTAGCCAACCCCCCCCCCCCACCCAAAGAGACCTAGGGCTGAGCTTGATTATGAATCTTCTGATCAGGATTCTGTTTTTTCTGACTCTTCTGATGTCCTGGATTTGTCCTTACCTACTTATGATGATACTTATGGAGAGGGCTCTATTCCCTCTGCTTCCCCTCCTGAGGATTTTTCTTTTGGGGAAACCTTACTTACTCTAAGGGAGCATTTTCACTGGGAAAGCTAGGAATTTTCTGATTAAAAAAAGAGGCTTAGGGATTTCCTTCTCCTACCTCAGCATAGGCCTTTGGCTATTCCTGCTGTACTAGACATTGTTGATGATGCTTTCTCGGAATCCAGTTTGGCCCATGATTGGCCTCCTGCTCCCAGTAAACCTGACAGATACTACAGGGTCCCAGAGTCCCACAAATTCCTTTTCAAAAATCCTAATGCAGATCCAGAGACTATTTCACATGGGCCCAAGGGCATTAAGGCTTCTACTGCTAAAAATCCTAACCCTTCTGATAGAGACTCCAGGGCGCTGGATAGATGGGGGAAAAAGGTTTATACTTCAGCAACTTTGGCAATTAGAGCTTTAAACTGCCAATTTCATATGTTAAAATATCAGCAACATGTTATTGGACTGCTTAAACAGAAAATAATGTTGATTCCTGACTGTGTGGAAAATAAAGACTTACAGGATTTAATGCATTCTGCTGAACAAGTTGGAAAACACACTTTGCAATGTGGTTTTGATTCTTTAGAGGCCTCTTGCAGGGCTGCTGATGTTCATCATGTTTCACTGTTGCAGTCATTACAATTGGGTTATCCTGCTGGCAGGCTACCCTCAGTCGGCCTGAATTCCAAAGACTAGGTCCGGCGTCGGTTGCTGTCGCCTCTTCCCTGACGTCAGTGCGCCAGGGGTATAAAAGATGCAGCCGACGCCAGTTTCTTTAGTCTTTCTTGCCGCGCGGTGCCCGAAGCCAAAGCAGTTCACAAGTGCCGGTCGGCCGACTCCTGAGATTTTCAAATTCGAATTTCAGATCCAAAGTCTTCATTAAAGCTAAGTACCCGTTAGAAACTTTTTTTCTTGCTCCAGACCGATGTCAGAAAAAGTTAATAATTGTATTTCTTGTGGGAAGCAAATACCTCATAAGGATTTTCATTCTCACTGTATTCCTTGCCTAGGCCCTGACCACGACGTTGCTAGTTGTCGGTTTTGTGCTAGATTTAACCAACGCACTATTAAGCATCGGTACGATTTTGCATTTCAGTACTTTGGCCGAAGATTCAATTATATAATGCCGTTGGAACAGCTGATGACCGGAGTTTATAAAAAGCGCAAAGAAAAAGAAAAGGACAGACATCCGAGGTCCAAAACCGACGACGAGGCTTCTGCTTGACCTGTCACTGGTTCTCAGTGAGGCGCTTTCGCAGCCCCTGACGCCCGCAGCCTTAGAGCCACAGGCCGCTTCCCACTCCCACATGGAGCCAACTAGGCCACTGGAAACTCAAGGTATTGGGCACTCGAAAACTATTCCCTCAGATGGGTCCGGAGCTGCTGAGCAGGCATCGGCTTCTGAGGGTGTTTTCAGGCCTACACAGTTATATGTAAAGCCAACTTTAGCGTCAAAGGCAAAGACTAAAGCAGCTCTAAAGACAAAGAAACAAGTACAGCATTCTCCTGGACAGGCTTCCATGCCTAAAAAACAGATGCTTAAAATGGCTGAAGACCTAATTACTTTGATCAGGGGGTTCCCATCCCTCTCCTGATAAGAGGCCTAGGCAAGAGATAGAATACGAATCTTCAGATCAGGTTTCCATTTCCTCTGATTCCTCTTCTGAACATGAATATTCCCTTCCTCCCTATGAGGATTCTGATGCTGAAGAATCTATCCCTTCAGCCTCACCTCCTGAGGATTATTCTTTTGGGGAGACCCTGCATACTATGAGGGAGCATTTCCACTGGGAGAGCCAAGATTACTCTGAATCCAAGAAAAGGCTCAGAGACTTCCTTTTATTACTCCAGCACAGGCCCCTTGCTATTCCTCCTGTTTTAGACATTGTAGATGATGTTTTTACAGAGTCCGGTCTATCTCCTGACTCTACCGCCAGCTCCTGTTAAGCTAGACAGATACTACAGGGTTCCGGATTCTCATAAATTTCTTTACAAAAACCCTGCTGCTGACCCAGAAACTATTTCTCAGGGTCCCAAGGGGGTCAAGGCTTCCACTGCAAAAAACCCTGTTCCCTTTGATAGGGATTCAAGGGCCCTGGACAGATGGGGGGAAAAGATTTATACTTCTGCTACCTTGGCTGTAAGAGCTTTAAATTGTCAGTTTCATATGCTTAAATATCAGCAATATCTTATGTCACTGCTTAAACAAAAAATGTTGACAAATTCAGAATGTGCAGAAAACAAAGAAATGCAGGATTTATTGCATCCAGCTGAGCAAGTGGGAAAGCATACTTTGCAATGTGGTTTTGATTCTCTAGAGGCCTCCTGCAGGGCCGCAGTTACAGGTTCTGTCATTAGGAGGCATGCTTGATTAAAAGAACAGAATCTGCCTGATCATGTTAAAGCAAAACTATTAGATGCTCCATTACAACATGATACCTTGTTTGGTGTTAAAGCAGAAGAAGTGTTGAAGAAAATGGAGGACAAACAAAATCTATGCAAACAGTGAAGGATTTCTTACAGGAACAGCCTCCCAGATTTAGCAGGAACTGGCCTACAAAGAATTGGTCCTATCCAGTGTCAGACAGGCCACAAAGAGGCAGATACAGACGCCCCAGAGGCAGATCACAGCCCCAAGGCTCATACAGGCCTAAGCAATGGGGTGCTTCTACCTCCAGAAGTGGAGAGGAAATATCACAGCCATACAGGAAACAGTCTCAATGACTTTCCCCTGCCAACACCAAGCACTTATCTTCTGGCAGCCCCTTTGGGGGGGAAACTAGCACTTTTTTCACAAAATTGGCAGATGATCACCCAGGACAAATGGGTCTTAAATATCGTATCTCAAGGCTACAGGTTCCACTTTCACACCCTGCCAAGGCCAAACGGTATGCCAGACCTGCCACACAATTTGTGGGCAGAGGCACAAAAACAAGTTTCATCCCTCATGGACATGAGAGCCATTCAACAAGTACCAGAGCAAGAGCAGGGACTAGGATTTTACTCAAGGCTGTTCTTGGTACCCAGAAAGGACAAAGCCTGGAGACCAATACTGGACCTGTCTATCCTAAACGCATTCCTGGATATTCCAAAATTCGAAATGTTAACTCTGCAGCAGCTTCTGCCCATGCTGGGCAAAAAGGCTTGGCTTGTGACTTTAGACCTAAAAGAGGCATACCTGCATGCCCCAATCGGACAGTCATGCAGAAGATACCTCAGATTTATAGCTGGCTCAATGCACTACCAATTCTCTGCACTGCCCTTTGGCTTATCTACTGCGCCCAGGGTCTTCACAAAATGCCTGGCACCAGTAATTGCATTTTGCAGACAAAGAGGAATACAAATATATCCTTACTTGGACGACTGCCTTATTCAAGCAGAGAACAAGGACACTGTACTACAGCATCTGGCATTTGTAAAAAAGGTTGCTAACAGGTCTAGGGTACACAGTAAACAAAAAGAAATCAAAACTCGTACCCTCTCAAGAGATAATATTCCTGGATGCAAGCTTAAATACAACTGCCCAGATGGCTTATCTCACGCCAGACAAACACAGACAACTGACTACTTATTTCAAAATGTTGGCAACAAAGACCCAGTTATCTGCAAGAAAATTTCTGCAGGCTTTGGGCTTCATGGCATCCTGCATTCTGCTAATTCCATATGCAAGACTGCATATGAGGAAACTTCAGTGGTATCTAAAAAGTGTTTGGACTCAACATTGCAACAGCCTGGAAACAATAATTACCCTCATTCCCTGCCTGCAACAGGAGTTTCGATGGTGGGCAAAAGCCTGTCACCTCAACACGAGACAGCCATTCACCATACCCACAGCCAGGCAGACATTGACAACAGATGCATCAGTTTATGCCTGGGGTGGCCCATATGGCAGGAAGATGTATTCAGGGCACATGGTCCACAAGTCAAATGCATCTACATATCAATCAAAAAGAGATGCTATCTGTACAGAATGCCCTGACAGCCTTCAAGGATCTACTTCATCCAGGACAACTACTGATAAAGACGGACAATACTACAGTCATGTGGTACATAAACAAGCAGGGGGGCACACATTCCTACCCCCTCTGCAGACTAGCCATGAACTTGTGGGACACAGCATTGACTTACCAAGTACATCTGCAAGCACAATTCCTGCCAGGAAGGATAAATACTCTGGCAGACTAACTAAGCAGAAACCTAATGGATCCCCACGAGTGAAAATTTGACCCACAAGTATTCAGCATAACAAAGAATTGGGGATGCCCGGACATAGACCTATTTGCCTCCCCTCACAACTACCCACTACAGAAATTCTGCATAAGGACTTATCACAAGCAAGCATGGAAAGTGGATGCTCTATCTTTCAGCTGGAAAACCCTAACAATATATGCCTTTCCTCCTCTGCCTCTCCTTCCCAAGGTACTCCTCAAGGTCAGACTAGAAAAGCCAAAAATGATACTGATTGCCCCAGACTGGCCCCGCCAGCACTGGTACCCAATCCTAAAGAGCTTGTCTCAAACTCCAGCTTGGACATTACCTCAAATTTTCTCACTTATTGACCCAACAAGACAATCATATACTGCACAGCCAATTCAGGACCTTAAACCTGGCAGCATGGCGGATAATGTAGCCATTCAAGATGCACCTCTCTCAAAAACAGTGATGGATGTTATTTTGGAGGCCAGGAGGCCTAGCACCAGAAAATTTTATGCAGAAAAATGGAAGAGATTCTGTGCTTGGAACCAGGCACAAGGCATTGACACGATTGTTCCAAATATTCCTCAGATTTTACAATACTTAACTGAGATGCTGGATAAAGGCCTTTCCTTTTCATCAATTAAAATTCATGCCTCTGCCATTTCAGCTCATTATAATACAGAACCACCTATTTTTTTGCATCCATTACTAAAACAGTACCTCAGAGGGGCCAAAAACATAAGACCTCCAAGGAGAGAGCCCCAATACCTGCATGGGACCTCAACTATGTCTTGGAAAAACTCACACTGCCTCCGTTTGAGCCAGCCTCTGCAGCTGATATAAAATTCTTATCCTGGAAAACAGCTCTGCTCCTAGCAATAACCTCCGCTAGACGAGCCTCAGAGTTACAGGCACTCATGGCTGTGGAACCTTTTATTATTTTCCATCATGACAGAGTTTCTCTGAGGACAAACCCTACATTTATGCCTAAGGTAGTGTCCAGTGTGGTCCTTAACCAAACAATTCATTTGCCTACCTTTTACCCAAACCCACAGAATAAGGGTGAGAGACTTCTGCATTCTTTGGACATTCACAGGCAGCTGCACTTCTACTTGGACAGAACTAAAGCTTTAAGAAAGACTGAACAACTTCTAGTGGCATATGCTGCAGGATCACAAGGAAAGCCTATCTCAGAACAGACAATTTCAAAGTGGATAGGCCACTGCGTTTGTTTCTGCTATTCTCAGCTTGACAAATCAGTGCCTAATGGTATTAGGCCACATTCAACCAGAGCAGCAGCCACTTTAGCAGCCTTCCTAGAGGAGTACCAACCGAAGACATCTTAGAGGCTGCAACTTGGAGTTCAGTGCATACATTTACAAAGCACTATCACTTACCTCTCTACGCTAAATCCAGGGCAGGCTTTGCCACTGCAGTTCTGCAGGGCCTGATAGCCTCTCCTAATCCTATTTAGCACCAGCCTCCCAACCTTAGCTTTGGGATTCAATCCAATTGTAATGACTGCAACAGTGAAACACGATGAACATAGTACAGTTGTGTACCTATTATAAATGTAGATGTTCGAGTGTATTCACTGTTGCAGTCCAGGTTACCCTCTCACCATCCCCCTGTTCTTTGCTGGGACTTATCTGTGCTACTCTATTCCATATAAACTATGTGGTGTATTTGCTTGTAGATGAAGGAAAAGTTGTTTTTTCTGTATGCATGCTTATTGGCATAATTTAGCCTACTATTTTAGGGGCACCTGACATCTGGGGCAAGAAAAACTGAAGAAAATGGCGTCAGCTGCATCTTTTATACCCCTGGCGCACTGACATCAGGGAAGAGGCGACAGCAACCGACGCCGGACCTAGACTTTGGAATTCAGGCTGACTGAGGGTAGCCTGCCAGCAGGATAACCCAATTGTAATGACTGCAACAGTGAATACACTCGAACATCTACATTTATGGTAGGTACACAACTGTACTTTACTGGGTCTGTGCTTATAAGGCATGCTTGGCTTAAGGAGCAATCTTTGCCTGATCATGTTAAAGCTAAATTGCTGGATGCTCCTTTAAATCAGGACCACCTGTTTGGCAACAAGGCTGAAGAAGTTCTTAAAAAGATGGAAGATAAAGCTAAATCTATGCAAACTGTTAAAGATTTTTTACAAGTTCAGCCTCCTAGATTTAGTTGGCACTGGCCTTCTCAGAATTGGTCCTTTCCAGCTCCTTTTAGGTCTTCTCAAGCCAAACCCTGACACAGCAAAAACCCCAGGTTTCAGTCCCAGGGGACTCACAGAACTAAGCGTGGGGGGCCTCCACTTCCAAGTCTGGGAATAACAAGACTCCCCCCTGTGGTAAATTGTCTCAATGACTTCCTTTTAAAATTTCCAAGCACTTATCTTCTGATTGCCCTTTGGGGGGAAATATTGCTCTTCATGCAAAGAACTGGAAACTCATTACCCAGGACAAATGGGTTTTAAATATAGTGTCCCAGGGATACAGATTTCACTTCCACACGTTGCCAGTGCCAAGTGGGTGGCCGGACCTACCCCCAAATCAGTGGGCAGAGGCTCAAAAATAAGTACTTTCTCTCTTAACCATCGGGGCTATTCAGCTGGTACCAGAAGAGGAAAAGGGGCAAGGCTTCTACTCCAGACTTTTCCTGGTACCCAGAAAAGACAAATCATGGCGTACAATCCTGGACCTGTCTACTCCAGACACCTTTCCTGGAGATTCCAAAATTCAAGATGCTGACTCTTCACCAGTTATTTCCTATGCTAGGCAAAGACGCCTGGTTGGCAACACTAGATTTAAAAAAAGCATACCTGCACATCCCAATCAGGGAATCAATCTTGCAGAAGATACCTACGCTTCAAAGCAGGCTACACGTACTATCAGTTCTCTGCACTGCTTTTTGGCTTATCTACTGCCCCCAGGGTATTCACAAAGTGCCTAGCTCCAGTTATTGCATTTTGCAGGCAAAGAAGTATTCAAATATACCCGTACCTGGACGATTGTCTAATTCAGGCAGAAAGCCAGGACATGCATTTGAATCATCTGGCATTTGTAAAAAGTGTTCTAACTTGTCTGGGGTACACCATAAATGAAAAGAAATCACAACTGGTACCCTGTCAACAAATTACATTCCTGGGAGCAAGCTTGAATACAACTCCCCAGATGGCTTACCTCACGCCAGAAAAGCAAATTCATTTTACAACCTACTTCAAACAAGTGGCCACAAAAACCCTGCTATCTGCAAGACAAATACTGCAAGCCTTGGGGTTCATGGCCTCCTGCATTCTTCTAATTCCATATGCAAGACTGCATATGAGGAAACTACAGTGGTATCTAAAAAGCCTATGGAGTCAACATTCTCACAGCCTAGAAACAATGATTCCTATCATACCTTGCCTACGCCTAGAGATCCTTTGGTGGGCAGAGGCCTGCCACCAAAACAAGGGACTACATTTCACACCACCCCCTGCCACCCAAACCCTAACAACAGATGCATCAGACTATGCATGGGGGGCTTACCTGGCAGGGAAGTGCATTTAGGGCAAATGGAACCCAAGTCAAATGCACCTGCATATCAATCAAAAAGAAATGTAAGCTGTACAGAATGCTCTGACAGCCTTCGAGGGCTACATTCTTCCAGGACAACTAATGGTAAAGACGGACAACACCACAGTTATGTGGTACATAAACAAGCGGGGGGGGGGGTACACATTCTTACTCTCTCTGCAGACTAGCCATGGCATTGTGGAACACAGCCTTGAGCTACCAAGTGCACCTACAAGCTCAATTCCTGCCAGGAAAATTAAATACACTGGCAGACGGACTAAGCAGAAACCTCATGGACCCACACGAGTGGAAACTGGAAAAAGGATTTTCAGCATGTTGACAAGTGAATGGGGGAGCCCAGATATAGACCTGTTTGCCTCCCCCCAGAACTACCAATTGGACAAATTTTGCACAAGGACTCCCCACCAACAAGCCTGGAAAGTGGATGCTCTGTCCTTCAGCTGGAAAAACCTATCAGTCTATGCCTTCCCTCCGCTGCCTCTGTTGTCCAAAGTACTACTAAAAGTCAAACAGGACAAACCGAAGATGATTTTGATTGCTCCATACTGGCCGCGCCAACACTGGTACCCCCTCCTGCACAGTATGTCACGGTTATCTCCACGGCATCTGCCTCAGACTCCTTCCCTGCTGTCTCAGCAGGAGAACCAGATTCTGCACCCTCAGCTTCCAACACTGAACCTTGCAGCCTGGCTAATTACTTAAACTATCCCTTACCATCCCTGAGCAAACCTGTGATGGATGTCATCTTAGAGGCAGGCAGGCCTAGTACTAGAAAATCTTATGCTGAAAAATGGAAAAGATTCTGTGCCTGGAACCAATCTCAAGGGATGAGCACAGCAGCGCCCAATTTACCTCAGATTTTACAATACTTAACTGAGATGCTTCACAAGGGCCTGTCTTTTTCCTCCATTAAAATTCACGCCTCAGCTATTTCAGCTCATTATAACACAGAACCTCCCTCTTCTCTCATCCAGTGCTCAAGCAGTACCTCAGAGGAGCCAAAAATTTGAGACCACCCAGGAGAGCTCCAACCCCAGCCTGGGACCTTAACTTTGTATTGGAGAAACTCACTCTACCTTCTTTTGAGCCAGCTGCTACTGCAGACTTAAAAATTTTTCTTGGAAAACAGCTTTCCTTTTAGCAATCACTACAACTAAAGGGTATCTGAATTACAGACCCTTATGGCAGTGGAGCCTTTCATCATCTTTCATGCGGACAGGGTGTCACTCAGAACCAGTCCATCCTTCATGCTCAAGGTGGTATCCAGTGTGGCTCTTAATCAGTCCATTCATTTGCCAACCTTCTTTCCCAATCCATAGAACAAAGGGGAACTGATTCTGCATTTGTTAGATGTGCACAGACAATTTAGACTGTACTTGGACAGGACTAAACCTCAAAGAAAATCTGAACAACTGCTGGTAGTATTTGCTGCAGGGGCAGGGGAAGGCTATTTCAAAACAAACCATTTCTAAATGGATAAGCCATTGAATTCATTTCTGCTATAAGCACCATGGAAAATGTATCCCCCAGGAGATCAGACCTCACTCCACCAGGGCTACATCTACTTCTACAGCCTTTCTCAGAGGTGTGCCTACCAGGGACATCCTAGAAGCTGCTACCTGGAGTTCTGTACATACTTTCAGTCTGAATCTTGCATCCCAGATACATATGATTCTGAGAGGGAGTCATGATGGACATTTGGAAGTTGATTGTAAAGCCCAGACTTTGAAGGAGAGAGATGGTGAACTACATATCCTGTAGCAATCGACTGGGAGAATGGACCTGAAACAACAGATTGTCTGGATAAAGAAAAATCTGAATACCTTGGGGCCTGCAGAAGGCAATCACAAGAGTTAGTCATTTCATGAATACTCTTGGGGCAGTAGAGAGGCCAAAGGGCAAAGTAGATAACTGAAAATGAGAGAAGGACATAGAGAAATATAAAACTTCCTGAAAAGAGGGTGAATAGGGATATAAAGGTAAACATCTTTCAGATCCATGGACACCAGAAAGGCCTGGGGTAATAAAAAAGGAAACTGAGTTTATAGAGTGACCATCTAAAAAGAAGGAATCTTGAGAAAGGTGTTGAGCCAGGAGAGATCCAAAATAGGTCTCCAAGTACCCTCCTTTCGAGGAACCAGGAACATCCTGAAATAAAAACTCCTGGGAAGGGGGGGCAGGTTTTATGGTTCCTTGGTTCAACAGGGACCTTAGAACATTTGGGAAATGAGGAAGTTGCTTTACAGGAAGATGAGGAATCCCTGAAAAAGGAGGGAGAAATTTCCGTACTATGAAGTAACCCAGAGCACAACAGTCTGAAGTGATGAGACACCAATTTGAAAGACAAAGGGAGAGCTCACGGGACAAAGGAACCTGGTCTAAAAGAAGGAGGGGGGGCAAATTGTTAAAGAGAAGGAGGCTTATCAGATAAAGGAGCCTTCTAAGCCACAGAAGTCTGAGAAGCCTTAGCAGAGGGGGCTTGAATCGCACCCTTTCTGCCCTTAGAGGCCTAACAGGGTTGCCTGTGAACAAACGCAGACCTAGAAGGATAATTCCTCTGGAACTTAGGGATATGAGAGACAAAAAGTATGTTTAAGGTCTTGCAAGGCTTTGCCTTTCTGGTGAAGAGACTTAAACATGTCAGCAGCAGCAGTGTCAAAAAGATGTGTATTATCCAAAGAAGCATTCAGCAACTTGGCCTTAATGTCCTCAGGACTGGAGACGAAGCCAAGATTAATGCCTCATGGTGGACCCAAACACCACACCGCTAGAGGTGGTGTCAGCAGCATCATAGCTAGACTTTAATAGAGTGGTCAGCCACTTGAGAAGCAGAACTTAAAAAAGATGAAACCGAGGATTTGCCTTCAGAGTCAGGGACATCAGAGATAACCTGACAAGCCTGAGCAATCAAGGCTAGAGCATACCTGGTCATGTGTGTCTGGTAATTAATCGCCCTAAAGGCGAAAGTAGAAGCATTGTAAACTTTACCTATCCTATCCATTGCTTTACTATCTTTATCAGAAGGCAAAAGTTTGGAAGGTTTGTCAGAAGAGACTGACACCACAGCAGGATAAGCAAAAGGACATTTAAATAAAAATTGACAATTCTCAGGAAACTTACTGAACCTATCAGGTTTCTTAGGAGCAGCAGGCTGAGATTCAGGAGACTTGGAAGCAGCAGTGAAAGTATCTAACAAGGCAGTAGACACAGGAGGAACTGATGATGCCGATTTAGGAGTATCCACCTGAAGCAAATCATCTTCTCAGAATGTCAGACACTTGAAAAGAATCCCACTTAATTGCTAGGATGATGGAATTCTTTTTGTCTCTTAAGGCCAGTTCCTCAAAAGGAGACTCTGGGCTAACAGATTCATCTTCATCAGAACCATAAGCCAAAGGCGAAAGCATCTGTGAAGAATAGGACAAAGATCCCTCACCAGACAGTGAGCCTCATACAAGGAATCTGGTTCCCTAAGCTATCTAGAAGGGGTAAAGGACCAAGGAGGAGAGGCTACTGAAGCCACTTGAGGAGGCTTTAAGGCTGTTTATGCAGAAAACAGTCCCTGAGTAAACTCTTGCCATTCCCTTTGAGGATTCTTTGGACAGACCGAAACGTACTCAGTCTTTTCTTAGAAGGGACATCAGCCCAAAAAAATACTGGAGGTTCTGACCCCTGATGATATTCATTAAGAGAAAGTGGAACTTTCTCTCTTACCAATATCTGCAGAATCCCTCTAGGACTCTCTGAGATAATCAACTACAGTTCCCCCTCAACATCCAGAGCAGATGCTTGCAAAGCCTTAGAAGAAGTGTGAAAAGACAGATCCATGCTGGCCTCTGGCAGGGTCATGGCAGAGAAATACAAGGTAGATGCCGAACGACCCACAAAGCTATTACCTACTTCTAGAGGGATGTCTGGTGGAGGCTGGACAGATAAAGAACCCAGCAGAGACTTCTTGGCTTTCTTTTTCCTAGTAGGAGTATCTTGGAGTTAAAGGATTCTTCCTTGGAACCCTGGGCTGTTTAACCCACTGGTTCTCAAGATAAATGGCCAGGGGAAGGCAGACAGTTTGTTAGTGTCTTAATCAAAATTTGCCTTACAGATACTACATCAGGTATGGTCATTGGAAGCACCCAAATATAAAAGACAGTGTTCATGATGATCTTTATGAGTAGTCTGCCTCCCACACTGACATTTTCCCTTCTTGGGCAACATGAATGCAAGGTAGTAAAGACAAAAAAAGAAAATAAAAAACCTCAACAGGGCACTTTTCTGATGTTGCTAAATATTCAGTGTAGCAACAAGGTGCTCAGACCAACTGGCAAAAATGGTGTTCAAACTGGTGGCAAAGAAGTAGTTGCGTCTGTACATCCTTTTTATGCCCTACATTCTGTGCAGGAAAGATAAATGTGACTTATGGCACAAGATCCTTTTTAGGCTTTTGCATACTGGCCAAGTGTTGGGCTGCCTGGACAGGACTTCACTTCTATGTAGAATACTGCAACAGTGATATAGAGGGACATTAATTGTTCCTTCTGGGGCTTTTCTGTTCTGAAGTATGTACACCCGTACATTATCTTTATGCCCTACACCTCATTGGGAGCATATGTGCAACATACAATATCAATAAAATCTAAGGCTTTGGTATACTGGCCAGACATTGGGGTTACCATTGGCAGTGGATTCCTTTTGTAAAGAATACTTCAACAGTGATGAGAAAGACATCTACTTTTATGCTAAGATTTTACACAGCTGTGCTTTATAGCTTATAAGTGAGAGGTGGAGTACTCACCCTTACACAAGTTCTCAGTTTGATGTGTACATGTAGATTGTAGGTGTATTGTGCTCTCAGTCACTTATGATTAGATACATTTGTAAAGTATTCTTGATGTTCATCGTGTTTCACTGTTGCAGTCATGACTGTAGGGTTCTCCCCTGCCGGCAGGCAGTCCCCGGTCGGCCAAAATCCCAAAGTCTGGGTCCCGCGTCGGCCGCTCAGCCATGCTCCCTGACGTCAGAGCGCCAGGAGTACAAAGCTGACAGCCGACGCCATGTTCTCCAGTCTTTCTTGCCGTGCGGTGATAGCAGTTCGCATTTGTCGGTCGGCTGACTCCTGACAATTTTTTCTAAACGTACTTCAATCCGAAGACTTTCTTCTCCTACTCAAAGCTAAGTACCCCGTTGGGGAAACTTTTTTCTTGCTCCAGTCCGATGTCAGAAAAAGTTAATAATTGTATTTCTTCTGGGAAGCAAATACCTCATAAGGATTTTCATTCTTACTGTATTCCTTGCTTAGGCCCTGACCACGCCGTAGCTAGTTGTCGGTTTTGTGCTAGATTCTATCAACGTACGATTAAACGAAGGTACAATTTTGCATTTCATTACTTCAGTAGGCGTTTTAATTACAAAATGTCGTCAGATTCGGTTCCGGCTACCGGAGTTCACAAACGACGCAAGGATAAAGACAGGCCTCCGAGGTCTAAATCGGACGATATTGTACAAGCAGAGCCAGCTTCAGGTTCGGCCGTCGTCAGTGAGGCACTTTTGCAGCCCCTGTCGTCGGCCATTTCGAAACCGATGGCCGAAACGGACTCCCACGAGGAGCCAACTAGGCCTTTGAATATTTCTGTTGCAGGACCTTCGGACAACGCTCCTTTGGATGGGTCTGGAGCCGCTGTGCAGGTACCGGCTTCCGAAGGGGTTTTCAGGCCTACTCATCTTCTAATAAAGGCAAAGACAAAGACAAAGGCAAAGACTCCTTCCAAATCAAAGACTACAGCCCAGGCCTCTTCTGATCTGGCACCCAAGTCTCAGAAACAATTACTTAAGGTGACGGAGGACTGACTTACTTACTATGATTAGGGGTTCACATCCCCCTCCAGATAAAAGGCCAAGGCAGGAAGTGTATTATGACTCCTCGGATCAGGCTTTTGTTTCTTCAGTTTCTTCTTCTGACCAGGAATATTCTTTCCCTCCTTATGAGGATTCTGATGCTGAGGAATCCATTCCTTCAGCTTCTCCCCCTGAGGATTTCTCTTTTGGGGAAACTTTACATGAAATGAAGGAACATTTTCACTGGGAAGGACATGAGTACTCGGAATCTAAGAAAAGACTTAGGGATTTTCTTCTTCTTCCCCAACATAGACCCCTGGCTATCCCCCCTGTTTTGGATATTGTGGATGATGCTTTTTTGGAGGCTAACTTAACTCCTGACTCTTTTCCTCCAGCTCCTGTTAAGCCAGACAGATATTATAGGGTTCCTGATTCCCACCAGTTTTTATTCAAGAATCCTACTGCTGATCCTGAAACCATTTCTCACGGTCCTAAGGGAGTTAAGGCCGCTACTGCTAAAAACCCCCATTCCCACTGAGAAGGATTCCAGATCTTTAGAAAGATGGGGCAAAAAAGTGTACACTTCTGCTACTTTATGTATTAGGGCTTTAAACTGTCAATTTCATATGCTGAAATACCAGCAATTTCTTCTGTCTGCTTTGAAACAAAAGCTAACTTCCATTTCCGCCTGTGCAGATGATAAGGAATTACATGATTTAATGCATGCCACTGAACAAGTTGGGAAGCATGGTTTACACTGTGGATTTGATGCCTTGGAGGCTTCTTGTAGGGCTGCTGCCTCTGGTACAGTCATTAGAAGGCATGCTTGGTTAAAGGAACAAAACTTGCCAGATCAAGTAAAAGCTAAGTTATTGGATGCTCCTGTTGAGCATAATGTTTTGTTTGGGCCTAAGGCTGAAGAGGTGATAAAGAAGATGGAGGACAAGGCAAAATCCATGCAAACGGTTAAAGATTTCTTGCAAGTACAGCCACCCAGATTTAGTAGGAATTGGCCTACAAAAAATTGGTTCTTTCCCAATTCAGACAGGCCTCAGAGGGGTAGATACAGACGTTCCCGAGGAAGGCCTCAAACGCAAGCCTCTTATAGACCAAGACAGTGGACTGCTTCCACCCCTAGGGGAGGAGAGGGCAGGTCGCAAGTTCATAGAAAGCAGGCTCAATGACTCCCTCTGTTGGGCTGCAGGAACTTCTTGCCTGGAAGCCCCTCTCTGAGGAAAACTTTCTCTTTTTCACCTAAATTGGACTCGTATAACCCAAGACAAGTGGGTTCCGAATGTGGTTTCAAGAGGTTACAAATTCCATTTTCATACCCTGCCAAGACCAAGCGGATGGCCGGATCTTCCAAAACATCAATGGTTAGAGGCCTTAAACCAGGTGGACACTCTCTTGGCTATGAAAGCCATAGAACTGGTTCCACTTTCAGAGATGGGACAGGGTTTTTACTCGAGGCTCTTTCTAGTCCCCAGAAAGCAAAATTCATGGAGACCCATTCTGGATTTGTCAGTCTTGAACACTTTTCTCGAAATACCAAAAATTCAAGATGCTTACTCTACAGCAGCTACTTCCAATGTTGACCAAAAATGCATGGATGGTAACTCTGGATTTAAAGGAGGCATATTTACACATTCCCATCAGGCAGGAATGCAGAAAATACCTCAGGTTCAAGGCCGGATCGAGGCACTATCAATTCTGTGCACTGCCCTTTGGATTGTCTACTGCACCCAGGGTCTTCACCAAATGCCTGGCTCCAGTAGTAGCTTATTGCAGACTCAAGGGAATTCAAATTTACCCTTATCTGGACGACTGTCTTATTCAGGCAGACAGCAAGGATGTCTTACTCCAGCATCTAGAATTTGTTCAAAATCTTCTCAAGTTCCTGGTATTCACTGTAAACATAAAAAAGTCAAATTTGATACCCTCACAACAGATAACCTTTCTGGGTGCTCGTCTAAACACAACAACCCAGATGGCATTTCTGACATCCAAAAAACAATTACAGCTGGCTTCAACTTTCAAAACCTTGGCAACTTTAACTCAGCTATCTGCAAGGAAATTCCTGCAGGCTTTGGGTTACATGGCCTCCTGCATCCTTCTCGTACCATATGCAAGACTACATATGAGGAAAATACAGTGGTACCTAAAAAGTGTATGGTCTCAGCATTGCCACAGTCTAGACATACAGATCACCGTCCTGCCTTGTCTTCAAAAGGAATTCCTTTGGTGGTCCAAGGCATGTACTCTAAACATAGGAAAACCTTTCAGTCTGCGTCCAGCCACTCGGATACTAACCACGGACGCTTCAGATTATGCATGGGGAGCCCATTTTCAGGGCAACTGTCTGCAGGGCCTTTGGACAGAGGATCAGAAGCACCTGCATATCAATTTAAAGGAAATGTTAGCTGTTCAGAACGCTCTATGGGATTTCAGGAATCTTCTACAACCAGGACAGCTACTGATACGGACAGACAACACCACAGTTATGTGGTACATAAACAAGCAAGGGGGAACTCATTCCTATCCCCTTTGCAGACTATCCATGAAACTATGGAACACAGCTCTAGCTTGCAAACTGGACCTTCAAGCTCAGTTTCTACCAGGGAAGCAGAACTTCCTGGCAGACAGTCTGAGCAGAAACCTGTCGGACCCACACGAATGGATGCTGGACACCGAAATATTCAGGATGATTACAGCAGTCTGGGGATGTCCTCACATAGACCTCTTTGCATCCCACCTCAGTCATCAACTACAGATTTTTTGCACCAGGACATTCCACGAACTAGCTTGGAAAGTGGATGCACTATCATTCAGTTGGAGAAACCTCTCGGGGTATGCCTTCCCGCCTCTACCTCTTCTTCCACGGGTGTTATTAAAGATCAAACAGGACAAGCCCAAGATGATAATTTTGCTGGCCCCAAATTGGCCTCGTCAGTTTTGGTACCCAACACTGAAAAACCTTTGTCTGGAGCCCCGTTGGGTATTACCACAGACTCCGAACCTTCTGTCACAACACCAGGGCCAGGTTCTGCACTCCCATGTCAAAACTCTCAGCCTGGCGGCCTGGTTAATCCAGGATCTTTGATTCATTCTCTTCTACCCAAGCAGTTTATGGATGTCATTTTAGAAGCCAGACGTCCTAGCACTAGAAAATCTTATGCAGGAAAATGGAAAATATTTTGCTCCTTGAAGCAGGCTCAGGATTCAGATCCTCTGATTTTACTTTACCTGACAGACCTCTTACATAAGGGTCTCTCTTTCTCTTCCATAAAGATCCATGCCTCTGCTATTTCTGCTCATTATAATACAGACCCTCCAATCTTTTCCCATCAGCTCATGAGACAGTTTCTCAGAGGAGCTAAGAACTTAAGGCCCCCTAGATCTCCACCCATTCCTGCTTGGGATCTCAACTATGTTTTGGAAAAACTCACTTTACCTCCTTTAGAGCCTGCTGCCACATCTGACATGTTAGCTCTTACCTCTGCCAGGAGAATTTCGGAGTTGCAAGCTCTCATGGCTGTGGAACCTTATATTATTTTTCATCAAGACAGGGTGTTTTTAAGGACTAATCCTACTTTCATGCCTAAGGTGGTTTCCAAAGTGGCTTTAAATCAAATTATTCACTTTCCAACTTTTTTCCCCAGTCCTCAAAATAAGGGGGAAAGGATCTTGCATTCCTTGGATGTACACAGACAACTACGTTTTTACCTGGACAGAACCAAGGACATTAGGAAATCAGAGCAATTGTTTGTTTCTTATGCTTCAAGTTCCCAAGGTAAAGCCATTTCAAAACAGACCATTTCTAAATGGATTGCTCATGGAATCAGATTTTGCTATTCACACCATGGAAAGCAAATCCCAGGGAGTATAAGGACTCACTCTACCAGAGCTGCTGCCACTTCAGCTGCCTTCCTCAGGGGAGTTCCTACCAAAGACATTTTGGAAGCTGCAACTTGGAGTTCAGTGCATACTTTTTCCAAGCACTACAATCTACCTCTCTACTCTAAGTCTAGGGCAGGCTTTGCTTCTGCTGTCTTGCAGGGCCTTTTAGCCGCCCCTCTACTTTATGACCACCTCCCTTTTATTCTGCTTTGGGACCCAACCCTACAGTCATGACTGCAACAGTGAAACACGATGAACATAGTACAGTTGTGTACACTTACCATAAATGTAGATGTTCGAGTGTCTTCACTGTTGCAGTCTGGGTTACCCTCCCTCCTTTCCCTTCTTATTTTTTCTTTTGCTTGGTTCCCTTCTTCACCCTTCTTTTGAGGTGTATTTGCAAAGGGTATGGGATCTTACTCATTTTGGAACACCTGACATCTGGGGCAAGAAAAACTGGAGAACATGGCGTTGGCTGTCAGCTTTGTACTCCTGGCGCTCTGACGTCAGGGAGCATGGCTGAGCAGCCGACGCCGGACCCCAACTTTGGGATTATGGCCGACCGGGGACTGCCTGCCGGCAGGGGAGAACCCTGCAGTCATGACTGCAACAGTGAAGACACTCGAACATCTACATTTATGGTAAGTGTACACAACTGTACTTTTCAGTTGTTCATATGGGAAGCATGTATCTTAGCAGTATGTGTCATTCTAATAGCTTTGTAGACATTATACTGGAAGTTTATAAAAATAAAGTCAGAAACTAATTCGCAGTCACCCCAGGCAGTCAGCAAACAAGTAGCATAAAAGGCACTCCACGTCTCTTCAGACTCTGGTTTTTGGGATATCAGTTTCAAATAATGCATAAATCCACTCTCGTTTCGAAACACAAAGTAGCAATTTTATTCATGTACACAGTTGGCAAGCGCTTTTGCTATCCAGCTTTATCAAGCCTATAACAACTGAATCTAAAATGAGGCTTATATAAAAAATTCAAAATGTGCCAATTAACACAATTAATTAATTAGTAAAAAGGCCCCTTAAAGGTATCACCATCATAAAATAATTCATAGATCAACAAAAATTGATCACATATATATTAAAAAATCAACCATATGTAAGCATGTATATACACATTAAAATAAAAACAACAATTATATATGCATATATATAAAAAAAGCACATATATCACTTCCTTAAAAACATATATATATATATATATATATATATATATATATATATATATATATATATATATATACTACATAAAAAATCATAGAGAGTCACAGATCCTATTCATTAGAAATCACACTATGTCTATTTTCTATGTCTCCTATTTTTAAGAGCAGGTCTGAGGGGAACCCTGTCATTGAGACCTGGAGGAATGTGGGCTTGTGTTTTTATAATCCATTTTGTCTCAGCATCTTCAGTACGATTCCTGACATCACCCCCTCTCATGTTAGGTGTGTTCACATGCATCATTCTGTGAGACATGCTTAGATAATGCATTCACTTCAGATTCAATGCGAATTTGGTATAAATGTTCTCTTATTCTTTCTTTTAACATCCTATCAGTTTTGCCAATATAAAATGAACGGTAGGATACACAGATAGCAATGTATACTACATGTCTAGTATTGCAGCTAGCTTTAATTTTGATAGGAAACACCTGTCCAGTGTTAGGGTGTACAAAAACAATATCATTAATGTAATTATAATAATTGCACTTGTTACAAGGTCGTGTACCTTTATAAACCGGCTGTTTTTCTGTTTGCAGTCTTAAACCAACTCGTGGTATTTTTGTTTATAATTTTTATATTATACTGGAAGTCATCATTTAAGAGTTATAGTTCTGAAACAGAGTGACATTTTGTAGGAAAATTGTATTCATTTACAAACTGGACTTCATTTCTTGTTTTAGGTGTAGAAGTAATGGCATAGTTGCATATTGAATGTGAATGCCATTTCATAATTTCAAGTACTGTTCCCACATTTAAAATTTCAAATGGAAAGCATTACTTGTATGGATAAAAGATGATGATATTAAGTCTTTATAAAATAGAATACATTTATAACTTTATGCACTATGTGTGCTACAATTTTGCTGTGAACTGTATTTGAAGATATTTGCATTGAGGGTGCAGTGAAATTATAATAATAAAATAAAAATTTGAATGCCAAAATGTAATTTATGTTGGGTGATTCAATTTGTAAAATTCAACATACTGTAGTTTTGTCTCCTTTCACACAGTACTGTCTCAGTAGAATGTTTCTTTTCTGATAAGAATTGTGAAGAAGTCACATAAATTGTATGCAAATTAAAAGCAGTGATGGTTATTTTTTCTTGTACAGATTTCCTCTTACCCCATGTGCACAGTCTATGAAAAGCAATATCAAATATTGTTTAACTGTGATCATGCAATGGCAGTAGCTACTCATTTTTACTGACTGCTGCCTTCCTCCACCAGCAAAATGATAGCCAATGCCATCTTCAGTTTGCATCTCTGATATTTAATGTTCATAGGTTCATAGATTAGTACTAGGCTAGCTTCCCTTGTGGGGCATTTTAAGCCTAGCCAGTTACCCCTTGTGAGATTCAAACCCTGCACCTTGTGTTTGTAAGACAAACACCTCAACCATTAGACCACAGTAATATATTTCACTTGTTGCTGTTTGAAATTTGTAGTACCCCTCCAACAATACGATTTTTATGTGATCATTTAACAGTGGTCAAATAATTTATCTTTGTTTTCACACACACAGCTTGTTCCTCCCTCAGATATAACCACTTCACATGTACACTTCTGATGTTTCATTGCAGTAAAATGAAAGAAATGACAATAAAGTATTTCAGCTTACCACTCAAAAACGCTCACTCTTTTCATCAACCTATATTAGTTATCATTTGAGTGATGAGTTAATTGCCATTTGCTTTCACACACAACTTGCATGTTCTCTTCTTACCCAAGCTTTCTGTTTACATCGTTCTTGTTTGGTTGTGAGGAAAGTGAATGAATTGACAACAACAGTAGCATGTTTCATTTTGTCACTCTGAGACACACACACACACGCACAGTTTTTTCCTGTACAAGTTGTACTAGTGATGATTTCATGGGGATTATATAATTGCAGTTTACATTCATCCACAGCCATCTTCCTCCTTAGAGATGACCACGTTGCTAAACCTCAGATGTTTGGTTTTGTTGAATGCGAAAGAATAATTGTCACAGTAATATATTTCAACTTGTTCTCAGACTCCTACACTGCCCTGCGGTAAGCCGTATTACTGAATAACTGAATATTAGCAATAATCTGGCAACTACCAATTCAGTCATTCTTCAAAGACGACCACCTTCTGTGTGCACCTGTAAAGTCTGGTTGTGATAAAAGTGAAATAAATGACAACAACAAAGTATTTAAACTTGTTTTAAAAATGCATACACTTCCCCCTCCCAAACTGGTTATGTCCGTGATGTTTCAAGTGATGGTGATAAGTGTTCTTTGGATTCCCATGCAACCTTCCCTCCTGAAAAACTAGCTACTTACCATGTTGTTTCTGATGCCTTTTTGTAAAGAGGACAAAGGAAATAATGACTGTAGTATTACATTTCACCTTATTGCTGTCAGACGCACTCATGCTCTCCTCCCTAACACGCAGTATCAGCAGTAATCTTGTAATAGCCTTTTGCTTCAACACATCATTTCTCCACCAAACCACCCACTTTCTTCATACCTGATACATTGTTATGATAGAAATGAAAGAAATAATGGCACAATAATTTATTTCATTTTATTGCTTTTGGGATCTATACAGTGATTTCTTTTCTTGATGAACAGTATCGGTGCTCATTTTACGATGATCATGTAATTGCCTTTGTCCTTAAGACATACACTTTTTTGTACACGTGATAATTTATTGTGATTGAAATAAAGAAATCACACTGGTAATGTCTTTCAGTTTGTTGCTGTCAGACACATTCTTTGTCTTCAAGCAAGTCATATCAGTGATCGTTAACAGAGATTATGTAAATACCCTGTACTTTCGTATACAATATGCCACCCCAAAAACAGATAAGTACTTTCTATGTGCATCTTTCGTGGTTGTCACGAAAGTGAAAGAAATAGCCATAATTATTTTAATGTTTTGCTGTCAGACACACGTACTGTGTCCTTTGACAAGGTAATCATGTAAGTGCTCTCTGTTGTCACACATATCCTCATCTGTTCAGAAGAGACACCTTCTTTGTATCCCCGTGATGTTTGGTGGTGAAAGAAAGTGTAAGAAATAATGGCAATTATAATGTATTTTAGCTTGTTGCTCTCAATCACATACACTGCTTCCCAGAGGGATATAGCAGTGGTTAGTCAGTACTGATTGCGATGATAGGGGGTACTGCCAGCCATGCCAGGCAAAGTAGGGCAGTGGATGTATGACTTGTGCCAGCACAGCTAGCTGGAATTTTGTAAATAATTGTATATTATTTGTATATCAAACTGATTTGTACAGAAGCTTGTGCTGAAAATTATTTGTGAGGTTTGCTTTTGTTTAATGTGTCAACAGTGCATCCTGCTGGAATGAAGAGAAATGTACATGAATTATGGTAATGGAATCAAATGTGTATGTCTTAACAGAGGACACTAAGACAGCAAAGGTTAACCAGCTGCCTTATTTTAAGAAAAATAAGGGAAATGTAAATGGGCTGTTAAACCATTAACACATCACCCCACAGTGCTGAAAAGGACCAGAGACATTGTGTCTGGAAGAAACCTTTGTTCATTAGCTCAGTAAATGAGGGGAAGTTTTAGGGCACTGTCATAAACATTTAGATGTGTATTATGCCCGTCTATGCTAAATTCTTGTCTCAGCTTCAAAGGAGCTTTTATGGGAACCTAGAGTCAGGTGACCAGATGAGGTCAATTCTGCAAGCCATCTTGGATATTATATTTTAAAGGGAGTAATCTCTGATTAAGGAGTATTCTGTTTGGGGGCCGTGCTAGAAAGACTGCTCACATATTTCAACTTGCCTTGCCCAAGTAAGTTATTAGGGAACAGTAATTTCTTTAGATCAATCATATATATATATATATATATATATATATATATATATATATATATATATATATATATATAGCAACATCAGTTTATTATTGTTTTTCTTTATTTATATGAGCCTGTCCATCCATATTATTTTCAGTCTTTCCTGTGATTTGAACTCTGGTTTACTGTGAGTAAATATTTAATATTTTCATGTGCATTTATTATTTATTAAATATGTTTAACATTTTTATTGTGGATAGTCCTTGTGGATGGTCCTTGTAGAAAGTATTTAACCTTTGAGGGTGCTTATATTTATTTGGTGACACTGTGTGGGCCATTCCAGAAGGCCTAACTGTCTTGGTCAACCGCTATCATTTGCATTAGTATTAATATTACACAGTATAATTGGACACCCTTTGTTAAGGGCCTTAGAGTAGCTGATTATGAAGTAGTGGCAGTGATAACTACCTTATACTCTGGGTAGAAGGGGCCACAGCAGGTAAGTCTGTGCCAGCCTTTCCAGGTGTGTGTGTGTGTGTGTGTGTGTGTGTGTGTGTGTGTGTGTGTGTGTGTGTGTGTGTGTGTGTGTGAGCTGCTTGGAGCAGGGACACCAAGCACTGGGCTTAAAGAGAGGGTGCTGGAGCACTTGGATTGTACACTCGGCTGAGGACCTAATCATACCACTGTATCAGTGAGGGGTCTTATTGGGGACTTGGAGGGAGACAGATGCACAGAAATCCAGACCCTGGGCTGAGTGTGTTTTTTGTGTGCTCTTAAGGGAAATAGTGCTTGATGCAGAGAGGTCTGCATCTGGAAATACAGAGTGTATCCATCTGTATTTTATGTACACATCCCTCTCCAGTGTCAGTGGTGTGGATTCAGGCTGCTTGATTATTGGACCAGTGTGGGGACATCACAGTGATTATGCAGCTGCCTTTTACTGATGCCAACAAAGATAGCCACATGTTGTACAGCTTTTCACATCTGATTGTGATGGCAGTTAAAGAAATAATGACCACAGTTATTTATTTTACTTGAAGCTGTAACACGCATGCACTACCACACCCCACACAATGCAAGACATATTACCAGTAGGTAAATGTTGGTCAAGTAATGTCTCGTAAAGTAATTAGCAAGGAACCAATCAGGTTCTCCGGTTAGTAGGTTAACCCAACCTATTTGTAACGCAGTACAAAGTTGATCATGCTGCTTGTTGAAACACATCATAGAATGAAACTAATAAAAACAAGAAATTAAAGTATTTCTTGTACATATAACTACCAAAACTACTGTTGTAACTTAGCAGCCCTCGACTTGAGAATGGCAACAGTTGAAATTTGGTAATTTATACCTGGTTTACTAATGGCATTTTAAAGTCAGTCATCTCATTACACACTCAAAAAATAAGTTTGTGATTATCTCTTTCTTCCCCTTCACACCTCCAACATTGGCAATCTACATGAGAAAGAATTATTTGGAATCTGCTTGAGGTATAAAAATACCTATGCAAACACTTCCAAGCAAAGATCCTAAATCTTATAGACTTTGTTGCGTATTTGGGAACCATAGATGTATCCTCTTATTGTTTCTTTCTAACCTCCTCTGATTGATTCCTATAGTCATCATGCAGTATTTCATATACCATACTAGCTATTCCTTTTTATCAAAAGCTTCTGTTCTCGATTCAACTAAAAAGTCTACTAGTGGAATCCCCCTTCCCGTTATTCCTTACATTTTCTGTGTACTCTGTTATCAATCCTTGATAATGAAGGCAATCTCTTGCAGTCTAAATAAATTATTGGCCTCTTCCCATTCTATTACATTTCCATCTCTAATTATTTGCTCCCAATACTTTGGTTACTTTGTCAGTTTTCTCCAGTAAATTGTAGCCCTCATGTGCCTATTCTTTGTACCACTAATTGCAGCCATCCCTACCTGCAGAATGACCTTTTTTCCCATGTTGACTTAGTTCTTAGAATACTTTCTGCTACTTTGAGAATAGAATATTCTTTGTGATTATAGTTACAGTTATCCTAAAGGATCTGCATCCAAAATCCCAGTCTGTTCTTATTTCTTTAGCCCCTCCCCCAATTCATCATCATCCCTTTCCTTCTTGAATTATAGCGTTCTGTTTGGGATATGTATAGGAGTTTTAACTGTCAAAAACACATTGTTCTATTGGAAGGATCATCTTATCGCACTTGACTCTTGCCCTTTTCTCTCCCAGATAAAATCCTTCAACTCTTTACTGTTTGCTATCCACAACTTCTCTGGTTAATAAAAATATTCCTGACACATGTATAAAACTAAAGGGACTAAAAACCATTTTTCATTTTTTGTAGTATCTTTTATTTAGTCTCTTCCCACATATGCTTAGCTGCCATAGCATAATCCTTTTTAACCCATACTCTTAAGTACTTCATTTTGTCATGTCAGCATAAAGATAGGTATTGATGAACCAATCCATTTGTGGGTACATACTTTACAACTATTACCCTTGTTTTGTCATCATTAATTTTATACTTCACAAGACTTGAAACTGCCTCAAAATGCTCCACAACACTGAAATATCCTTTTTTGGTTTGATCAGGTACAAAGTAATATCATCTGCAAATAAAGCCAACTTTTCTTGATTACCATACCAATTATATCCTTGGATTTCTGAGTCCCTTATTTTCTTTTCCACTGATTCTAAATATAACACAGATAAAGGGAAAAGAGGGACGCCCCTGCCTCATTCCTCTGTTCAAACAAAACCTATCAGAGAGGACCCACTTTATAATTTTCACCTCCGATTTCGTATATATCCTCCTAAATAACATTATTATTTTGTCAAGGAATGCACATGCTTTCATTGCCCTAGTCATAAAAGTCATGTTTACTCAGTTAAATTCTTTCTCTGCATCAAGACCCACCAACAACAGTGGTATTTTCTTACATTCTACTTCCCTCTGGATCATCATTGTTGTTTTAATGTTGTCATATGTTTTTCTTCCCTCCGCAAAACCATGTTGATCCATATCTAGCTATTTTGGCAACACCTTAGTCACTTTTTTAGCCATTATAGAAATAAACATTTTATAATTGTGGTTTAGAATCTAAATGGTCCTATATGAAGCTGGATACGATGGGTCTTTACCATCTTTAGGTATTACAGTTACCACAGCTTTCTTCTAGGATGTTGGTGCTTCTCCTCCTTTTAAAAAACTGTTGAACAAAACCTTTCAGATAGTTATCACCTTCCCTCCTAACTTCCGAATTTCCAAAGGAATACCATCTATTCCAGGAGACTTTCTTGTAGATTGTTTATACATTACCATTTTAGTCTGATCTTCTCCAGTCCTAACTGTTAGTAAATGAGCCCAGTCTTCCTCTAATCTCATCATATGTAATTCTTCCATAAACATTTCTATTTGTACTTTTTCTTGATGTCCACATTTATCTGCTTTATGTAGATTTTCATAAAATTTCTGAAATTTTTCTAATACCTCTGCAGGGTCTCTGGTTATTTTCCTTGTTAATAGGCTCCCTAAGCTTGACAACAACCCTTTCTACTTTCTGTTGCCTAAGCCATTCTGCTAAAAGCTTTTGTGCTCTGGAGTCATTATCAAAAAACAGTTGCTTAACAGCAATCTTTCTAAATTTATGTTATTGAGGCAGTCCCTTTTTTCTCTTTAGTTCTCTGCAGTTGTATGTCTTGTTCTGTGAGATTTCCAGTATTCTGCAACACTTTAACCTTTGTCAGTCACTATAAATAATTTGGTTTCACTTCAGAATCCTGAAATGTCACAGTCCTGAGCTTCGTAATCCTGAAAACTCAAAATCCTGAATCCCAAAATACCGAAAACACACAGGATACATATACTGACTATAGACAACACAAACCATATGACATTCCACCAAATATAAGCAGGGGGGCAAGCCCACCTGTACCCCACACACCCTCTGCTACTTAAATATATCAACTCCAAGGCTGCACTTCACTACACTATCATGAGTTGTGTTGTAATATAGCAAGTTAAATGGGAACATTACTAAGGTTACAACAGGCAGTCATGAAACATGTGATGGTATGTTTGCCATATTTTTCTGTGGAGTGCAATCTTGGAGTTCATATATTTAATTAGCAGGGGGTGTGGGGGTGCAGGGGGCTTGCCTATACTTGGTGAAAAGTGCTATCCTTTATCTTATATGTGTTTCTGTGATTCCTTGTACTGGAATATTGTGAGTCTTTGTATCCTGTATATTTTCAGTATTTTGGGATTCAGGATTTTGGGCTTCTGGATTATGAAGTTTCAGGACTGTGATATTTCAGGATTCTGAAGTGAAACCAAATAATTCTTATTGCGTTTTAACCATATCTCTTTTTCTTTTATTTCTACCCTATTTTTAAACTCCACTTTCATTTTATCCCACTCCCTAGCTATACTTTCTGAAGGAATTTATATCTTCCTGAATAATTTCCACTACCCATTCCTTAAATTCTTCTTTGTTGAACCAGACAGGTGGGAATGCACCAGTGACTCATTTCTATTTCATTACTCTGCATTTTTATTTTAGTTATTATTGATGTGTGATCTGAAATAGTTATTGGATGCATGGCAAAGCTTTCAATTAAATGCACATGTTGCTGTGAAATATTTCTGTGTAGCCTAACCCAGTTTTTGTACCTTGGGGAATAAATATGTAAATTCTCTACTAAACTCCTGCTACTGAATTCACATGTTCCCACCAAATATTTTCATAAATTTCTTCAAAAATCTACCCTTTTTTGTTACATTTTCCATTCAAGGCCCCCCGATACATCCTTACTGTTGCAAATCACATTCCATTCTCAACCTATAAGTAATATTCCCTCCTGAAAGCTGATTGTCTTCCAGAATTTTCTTAAGGTCCATTGTAGCATTTTCAGGTGGAATACAAGTACATGACAATGTATACCTCCTCCATTGCCCTAAGCCCCTTACTACTACAAATCTACCATTATTATAGTTTCCCCCTTCTGTCACTATTGGATCTCCTCTAGCAGTTAATACAAGTACTTCCCTTTTCCTTTGTCCCAGATATTCCACTGAATAACCATCCTGAAATCCATTCTTTATCAAATTCACATGCTCAGTTCTTTCCAAATGTGTCTCCTGTCACATAACTCTCTGCACTCTGTATTTATTAATGTAGTTCACTACTTTTTTTTCTTTTTTTATATATACCTGTGACACCATTCACATTCAAACATAGTATGGAAAGTGTTGCCATTATGAAAATAAGTTATTCATCCTGTTTTGTATAACATCTTTTTTAATGTCTAGATTCAGCTTTATATGCATGCACTAATGTTTGACAGGTTGATCTTTTATGCAGTTTCTTGTTGTATCCGTTTGAACCTATGTCGCATCTTACAAGATGTTTTGCTTTAATGAAAACCCTAAAAAATAAATACCCCCAGAACACCCCCCCTTAATGAAAACACACAGAACTATATACATCTTCAAATAATGAAGTTTAACCCTCCTAAATGGAACAGTTGTCCCAGCGTGACAGCCACAATCATCGACTTGAATTGACCTACTATGAAGGTTATCAGTGCTAAGATGCATTCTACAGCATGTGGTTATAATTACAGTAAATGTTGTCTTTTTGTCTCATCTTTATTCCTCTCCCTGATATAGAAAACAGCTTGAATGCTTTCAGAAAACTTTTTCTTTTAGCCACTGAAAAGAAAAAAGTATTCTATTTTTATTGCCCTTATCAGCTTGTCTCCACAGAAGTGTGAGAAGCAGATACACAGCTGTCTTTAGCTATATACTTCTCATGTTGCACTGTGAATATTTATTTGCTAAAGGAAAACTTTTTGATGTTCTGTAGTCTTATCTCGCCTTCATTCTTACATGTGGGTTCGGAGCCGGTCCTCGGCTCCGACTCAGCCTATTACAAAGCTCAAAGTCTCTTAGTTGGCTCGTGGCTAGGTAGGCATCCCGTAGTGCACTAGTACAATTCCCAGTTTGCCATGTCTATGAGTTCAGAAGTGCTTCTTGCTTGGCCGTGGCTAAGATTAAACTTTTTTTGTCTTATTATCACTTTACTGTTTCTATAGCTAGTTATCTTATTATTAGATAGTGCTTAATAGTGTTAGAAGTGTTTAGAATAGTTTAGAAGTGTTTTTTGTTCATTAAATTAGTTATTTTGTTGAGAACTGGTTGGCTGTTGGCCCTTGTTGTTCTCCGTTTTGGTATTCTGTGTGCTAGTTTCTTATTAATATTGATATTTCATTGGTCCGTGTTTATTTAGGACCCTGTTTCTGGTCTTATTGTTTATACATATATATTGTGTGCAGTGTTTTTGCTAGTTTTGTTAGAGTCTTCTCTGCAGGTTTGCGTTTAGGGCCTTTGTTTTTCTAATTTTTAGAAAAGTTAAACTCCTATTTTCATATTTTCCTCAGAGCTAGGCCCGTTTAAGTTAGAGGACCTAGT
Source organism: Protopterus annectens (assembly GCF_019279795.1). Classification (NCBI taxonomy): domain Eukaryota; kingdom Metazoa; phylum Chordata; order Ceratodontiformes; family Protopteridae; genus Protopterus; species Protopterus annectens. The sequence goes on from NC_056730.1 coordinate 733,755,204, forward strand.
CCTCTTTACTATCGCTTTTGTGTATTTGTGTGTGTGTGTGTGTGTGTGTATGTGTGTGTGTGCTTGTTAGGACTAGGCCCGTTTAAGTTAGAGGACCTAGTCCTCGTTGTGCTTGTTGTGTACTGCTTTATTACTTAGCTCTCTAACATGTCTAAAGAGTCTAAAGACCACAAACCTTAGGGTTTCAAAAAATGTATAAAGTGCTCTCAGATGTCAATTACGGATGGCCATAGTAATTGTGTATATTGTCTCAGAGCCATTCATTTGCAGGAAACTTGTTTATTCTGCCATTCCTTTAGATCTAGAGATCTCCAGGAGTGGAAGAACAAGTTAATTTTGGAAAGTATCCTCAAGCCTTCCTTCGAGGAAGACTTTGTGAGTTCTTCTTCTTCATCCAAATCACATTCCTCCAAATAAGAGAAGGTTAAGTCAGCCAAGAGGCATTCTCCAGCGCCTAGTGTATCAGAACCTCCTCAGAAACAATCTAAACCTGTTAAGACTTCTGCCTCCTCAGCGCTGGTCGAGGTTGTCTATGTTGGCACGTCAGTGTCTGCCCCAAGCCTTTCGGAGCTGACTACTGAAAAATTACATCAGAGCCGGTCCAGAGATTCTTTGCCGGTCTCCCCAATTTTAAGATCTCCAGTTTTACAGAGATCCAGATCGCCTGCCCTGTCATCCAGATCCTTTCAAGAGCCTGTCAGAGGAAGATGTGGAGAGAGTAGTGCTTAGACTCCTGAAGTCGTCTACCTTGCCCAAATGGTTGTTGGCTCTGACCCAGTCGGTTCCGGAGCCACCTGAGTCCATCCTCCCTGTTGTGGTTCCTCCTCCAAGCCGAGTCGGGCCTTCGGAGCCAGAGTTTTCGGTGCCACTTGTTGTGGAACCCTCGGTTCCAGCTCCCCTCATGGCTGTTTCAGAGCAGAGTTCTGTCCCGACACCTTCGGCGCTGTCCATGGTGTCTAGGAGCCGAAGATCTCCAGTCGGCCCTGGTTTGCCATTCTTTGGTTTTTGGACTTTAGGGACACTTGGACCTGAATCTCCTCGGTTCCGAGTCTCCCTCTTGGTGCGCTGGCTAGGGTGAGCTCGGACCCTACATCTGTCTCTGAACCGGTCACTCTGGAGCCAATGACTACCTCCATTTCCTCGGAACCGGGGCTGTTTTCGGAGCCAAAGAGATCTGCTTTCGAGATGATGATGAGTGTGCTGTCTCGCTGTTCAGCTCCATGCAAGGGTACCAACACTCTTCCCGCTCAAGCACTGACGCTCTTCCCGCTCAAGCACCGACCTCGGTCTCAGCACCTACTCTCTCTCTCTCTCTCTCTCGACAGCAGAGACCCACAGCCTCAGGAGGCCCCATTGGATAACCCGAGGTCTTCCGAGACCTCCCCAGAGTACCCTTCTGAGGAGCCCCCTCGGAAGAGGACATGCAAGTGGAAGCATATAGACTCCCCGGATGAGTCCTTCACTTCAGACACTGACCTCAAGGAGTCAGAAAGGTCCCCCAAGTCATCCTCTGATGATGTCTTCTTTGTAGACATCTTAGAGATCCTTAGGCAGAGAGGCGGCTGTCCCACTGTCACCCCTTCTGATGAGGAGTCGGTGTACCTGAAGGTTTTCGGGTCTCAACCTTCAGCCTCCTGGGTGTCTCCACCTTTTGATGAACTTTTAGACCTGGTTAGTCGGAAGGTGTGGGAGACTCCTGATGCCGTAGAGCCAGTTCCCACAATAAATTTTTGTCTGCCCCAAAAGAGAAAGATTTTTTGTCCAAGGGCATGCCTGTATATGCCATGGTGGTGGTGGCAGCCACTAAAGAGGCGTTAGTGGAGACTTCTTCATCTGTCCATCCACTGAATAAGGAGTCTCGAACGATGGATAGATACGGGAAGCATATCTTTTCTTCAGCGGCTTTTACACTCAGATTGCTGAACTATCTAACACATTTTAGGAGGCTTCAAAGAGATCTCCTCAAGGAGTTAGGAGATACTCTTCAAGGTACATCTACTGAAGGAGTCCCTGAGAAGGTGTCTGTTCAGTTGTCCACCTTAAATTCCATCATCAACTCCTCCATGAGACTGATCTCTTATGCAGTCAACGGAGTGAGCAGGGCAGCGGATTCAGGAGTTTACCTTAGGAGACACAGGATGTGCTTATGTAATTTTGCAGAGCCATTCAAGTCTACCTTTACCAATGCCCACTTTGATAGTTCTTCATTGTTTGGACCTTAGGTAAAAGATATACTCACCAGGTGCGAACAAGAAGGGAAAACTCTCCCTGCCATGGGAGTACATTTTACCGTCCCCTCTAGATCATATCCTAATGGTCAGAGAGGTGGTAAGATGTGGTTCAAGAAGTCCCAGAGACTTTTCCCGGATGCACAGGGTGACTCCTCTTTCAGAGGCAGAGGAGGAGCAGCTAATGGTAGACGCCCTAGAGGCAGGGGGGATCTGCAAAACCAGGGAGGCCGCGATTTGTTTCAAGGCCGTCCCTATCAGTGCTCCTGATGTGGGGCCCAGCTGTGCTTCTCTGGAGCAAGTTGGGGGTTGCATATCTTTGTATCCAGAAGCCTGGCTAAACATCATCCAAGACAAATGGGTACAAAGAATAATCAGCACAGGTTACTCCATACGTTTTTCCTCTTCCACCTCACATTCCCAAGAAGATCCCAGATGTTCCACCCAATCACAGGGATCAAGCAACTGTAGAAGTGCAAAAGTTGCTCGCAAACAGAGTCATCCAAACCATTCCTGCAGACCAGATAGGATTAGGAACATACTCCAGATTCTTTTTAGTGCCAAAAAATACAGGGGACTGGAGACCCATCTTGGACCTCAGCAAACTAAACAAATCCATAAAGAAAGCCAAGTTCTGGATGGTGACACTGCAGTCTATACTCCCTCTGTTAGGGAAAGACAATTAGATGTGCTCCATAGACCTCCAAGATGCATACTACCATATAAAAATGCACAGAGCATCGAGGAGTCACTTACGCTTCCAGCTGAGACCCAGTCACTACCAATTTCGTGCTCTGCCCTTTGGTCTCACCACAACCCCCAGGGTGTTCACCAAATGTATAGCAGTAGTGACAGCTCACCTGAGATGTCTAGGATTCCAAATGTTTCCGTACCTGGAAGACTGGCTCCTGACCACCACCACCAGGCATCTACTCCTACATACCAGAGATTCCACCATCCAGATTTGTTCCTACCTGGGGATTGCAATAAATTGGGAAAAGTCTGCCTTATCTCCCTCTCAATTAGTGACTTTTATAGACCCAGAAATAGACACAGTCGCCATGTTAGCTCGTCTGTCTGCAGAAAAAGTGCAGAACCTCAGACAACAAAATTCTCCATCTACTTCCTCTACAGAAAGTCAAGGCAAAGACATTGCTGAAACTCTTAGGGACCATAGCCTCCACCATAACGTTAGTCCCTCTAGCCAAGTACATATGCGAATTTTCCAATGGCTTCTATCGTCCCTGTGGTCTTTTCAACAACTGCCTCTATCTCACCAAATCATCATAGCAGAGTCTTGCAAAATGGACCTTCGTTGGTTGATTCAACCCGACCAACTAACAACAGGCACTCCATTCCTTCCTCGCCAACCTGTTGCTACTTTGACCATGGATGCCTCACAGATGGGGGGGGGGGCATTATCTAGGCAGGACTGTCTAAGGCTCATGGCAAGATCACGAGGCTCACCTGCATACCAATGTCCTAGAGATGAGAGCAGTGTTTCTAGCATTGCAGGCACTTCACGGCTTTCTTCCTCTAGGGACGATAGCAATCCAATCAGACAACATGTCAGTGGTATGGTATCTCAGCAAACAAGGAGGAACCAGATCTTACCTCCCTTTGTTGAGAGGCCCTTCATGCTTGGGAGTGGCCACTTTCTTCCCAACGCTTTCTGGTGGCAACGCACATCCCAGGGACAACCAGTGTGATAGCCGACAAGATCAGCAGGGCAATCTTGATGCCTCAGTAGTGGTCTCTGAACCAGGAAGTAGAGGAATAGATCTTCCACAAATGGGGACAGCCTTGATACGATCTCTTCGCCAGTCCGATCAACTCCAAATGCAGCAGCTACTTTTCCCTTATCCCCCCTCCGGGGGAGCCACCGAGAGACGCACTTGTTCACGATTGGCCCCTAGGACTCCTTTATGCTTTCCCTCCATTTCCTCTCATATCCAAAGTGTTTCAGAAAGTGAAGCTATTGGGAAGCAAAGTGATTCTCATCACTTTTACTGGCCTCGTCAGATTTGGTTCCCCTTTCTCGGACCTCATCTACTAGATGATCCATGGACTCTGGACCCAGTGCCAGACCTCTTGACACACGTCAGGCTCCCTTCACCCCTGCCTCCACACCCTCAGCTTGACAGCGTGGCTGCTCCAATTCCATCCCTAGTCAGGCTTCTTGATTTTTCACCTGCTGTGACCCACATCCTCACGTCTTTGCATTCCACTAGGAAGTTATACACTAACAAATGGAGAAGGTTTTCCATCTGGGCTGAAGAAAGGAATGTAGAACCTTACACTGCAACCATCCCTATGGTTTTAGAACTTTTGTCTGAACTTTTCTATCAGGGATCTACTGCTGCCACAATTAGGGTCCAATTGGCAGCGATATCTAATTTTCATTTGGGTCAACATGAGTCTAACCTGATGTCCCACAGATTGTGTAAGACCTTCTTTAAAGGTGCTACTTTGCTAAGACCCCCCCCCCCTTTCAGGAACCGGTGTCTCCCTGGGATCTAAACTTTGTTCTGTCTAAGCTAACTTCACCACCCTTTGAAACTGGTCATTCGTGCCTATTGAAGTTTCTGTCTTGGAAGACTTTGTTTCTAGTAGCCATCACATCAGCAAGACAAGTATCAGAGTTACAAGCACTGTCTATTAAGCCTCCTTATTTGATTTTCCACAAAGAGTTTCTCTTCGTACAAATCCTTCCTTTATCTCTAAAGTTTGCTCTCATACTAATTTGAAACAAACTATAGATTTACCGGTTGTTGTTGCGTCTTTCGGCTTTTCCCGGTTAGGGGTCACCACAGCGGAACTCCGGTCCTGTAATGATTGGCAGTAGATTTTTACGTACTGGCTTGCCGGGCCTAACGCACAACCTTCTATGAAGGAATGCCCATTCACGCATATCGCCACACAGAAGACGCTCTAACTGAGAATCGAACGGGCAACGTCTAACTGTGAGGCGACAATGCTACCGCAGCACCACCACCGCAGTCAAACTATAGAATTACCGGTGTTTTTCCCTAATCATGTTAACTCAGCAGAATACAAATTTCATCAACTGGCTGTTCACAGGCAGTTGCGGTTCTACCTTCACAGGACTAAGGAACTTTGAAAATCAGACCAATTCTTCTTATCTTTTTCTTATTCTGGACTAGGTCTGCCAGTCTCTAAAGTGACTCTTACCAAATTGGATTTCGAGCTGTATTTCCTTCATTTACTCCTCCAATGGAAAAACTCTACCATTCAAGAGTAAGGCTCATTCTACATGATCCCAGTCTACATCTGCTGCTTTCCAAGCCAGAGCTTCAGTTGCCAGTATTTGTGCAGCAGCAACTTGGGCTACCCCTCATACCTTTATTACTCATTACAAATTGGACCTGACCTCAAGGGGTAGAGCCTCCTTTGGTTCCAAGGTACTCAGGAGTACTTTCCCATGAGCCACCCAAGAATAAAGTGCTAGGGACGCTGTCCCATATGTAAGAATGAAGACGAGACGTTATGTACCCACCATAACGTTTTATGTTTGTAGTCCATCTCGTCCTTCATTCTTACAAACCCACCCACCTACCCCCATCCTGGAAGGATCTAGAGACAGGATAGTCTTACCTTGGTAGGGTGGAGACCTTTCATTATTGTTTTTCTTTCTGGATAAAATTAGTTTTGTCTATAGTTTAGCAGCAAACAAGATCTGGAGATTGTACTAGTGCACTATGGGATACCCACCTAGCCACGAGCCAACTAAGAGACTTTGAGCTTTGTAATAGGCCGAGTCGGAGCCTAGGATCAGCTCCGAACCCATATGTAAGAATGAAGGCCGAGATGGACTACAAACATGGAACGTTATGGTGAGTACATAACTTCTTTTTACATTCAGTGTTCTTTTACTTAAAATTTGTTAGAACAAGCCAAGAGCATAATCCAGTCTTTCCCCTATGCAAAAGTAAAAAAAAGCATATCAAATTTACTTATAACATCCTCTCTTGTCCAGGCTTTCTTCTGTTTTTACATTGCACTGCCTACATTTCTTGAAACTGAACAAGAAGAAAGAAGGAAAAAAGAGGCACCTTTTTCCATTAGTATCCTTATTACACACAAAAATAACTGAAAAAGCTTTACAGTATAACATGCAGTATATGTTGTATTTTATGAAAAATACTGTTAAGAACAAAAGTTGTTTTACTTACCATTACCTCTTTCCTTCCTGTTCCCCACTCCTTAATGTTCTTCCAAACATTAATGTCACGAAGTAGGGCTTATGCTTTGGAGTCCCCTATAAGTTTAACAAAGTCAAAAAAGTCTAATATTTTCAGGTTTTCTTGTTCCACCATATATCACAAATGTGATTGATGCTTTGTAGTCCCAAGTTTATTGATTAATTTCCAATTTGATGGTTTTCTTCTTGTTGATCTCCATTTCCCAGCTCCAGTCTCTGGTTCATTTCTGTTCTCCTGGTTCTTCTAGTTATCTTATTTGCTTTTTTTTCCCTAGCATTCATGCATTTCCTTTATAACACTGGAAAATGTTTCACTGGCATCTCTATATGAGCTTTATTATCAGAAGAATAAGAAACGGAATCGCTTTCTGTTTGATAGCTCGCTTTTTGTTGGACAAACTTTTCTATTTCCTGCTTAGCATGCTCTACATCAAAAAATGAGATTCCCCAGGAAAAAAATATTCTGAAGATAGTTGGGGTACTGCAGCTTGAATCTCACCCCTGCTTCTCGACATTCCTGATTACTGGAGTGAAATTACTCATTTTCTGCCTGGTATACGGTGAGTAATTTCCACAAGCACTCTACTGTCTCCAACTTTTAGTACTTTGTCATTCTGCAACAGTTTTGCCAGAATCATCTGTTGTAGAATTGCATCTTTATTATTAGAGGTCTTTGGCTGCTTTCCCATGGCCAAGTTTGGAGCATACGCACAATGTACCCTTTCAGTTAGCAACTGCTGTGGAATACCAGTCCAATTGCTTATTTATGCTGTCATAAAATTAAGACAATCTGTTCCTTTCAGTTTCTGTGGTACAATAGAAAATCCCATGTTTTCCCTATGTGCTCTGTCCTCTAATTCTACCATTTTTTTAAAACATAATTTTCTTGAGAATTCTCATACTCAACCAGTCTTTTCTTCATTTCAAGCTGTGATTTTTTGCAATTTTATCAGCTCGACTGAATATCTGTTTAAAACTACTTAAAATTTTTCCAGCCTTTTGCTATTGGAATTGATATACTCCTTCATTGTTTCATTTACTTTAATCAGCTGTGAGCATATTTGACTTATTTGTTTGTGAAAATAGACGTTATCCACAGATGTGGCAACATTTGAGATGGGGTCAGGTGAGAAGGACACTTAAATATTAGATCAACAATTTTCTGGATTAGGTTTGTCTTAGAGTAGTCTCTAAAGAAGGATGGGTTCTGTTGTAAGTCAGGGTTTTACCCTCATAGTGAGTGTTACTGCCTGCTGGTCAGATTTGACCAGTAGCTCGCATAAGATGACAGCATTAAAGAGAACTTGATACAGTAGTTTGGAACCCCTAATTAGAACATGACCAACTTATTCTGATGACTGGAGATAACATTAATGAAGTCTAGAAATCTTTGAGAGTATTTATTTGAGGTGATTTAGGTTTCCTTGTTAATAGAGGGATAGTTGGGACGTCTCCCAAGGGCATAGTGTTAGGTTGAACAGGGAGGGATGTGAGTTTGCTTAGATATGCCTCATGAGAAGCAAGTAATATGGAGGGGATATGGTCGTTGGCTATGTTATTGTATGGAATTATGCTTACTCTGAAAAGGATATGGAGAAGTTCATGGTCATTGTCCAGGTGTAACAGTCTCATTTAAGATAGTTTCTTAGGAATACAGACATATCCCCTCTGATAACACCAGTCATTTTCCACACTGACCTGAAAGAGTGGTAGACACTAAACCCTGCATTTTGGGGTGCATTCACTGATGTTCATCATTCTCACCAATGCAGTAACCGTTATGTTATCCTGCCCAGGATACAAGTGGACAGCTTCACATGAATTCACTGTGACTGCTTATAGGTCAGACCCAAGGAAGAGAATCAGCAGTCAGAGTGAATCTCTTTGGTACTTTCTTTCCCTCTCAAGGATAAGCATCTCAGAGACTTCAGAGGAGCAAGAATTGGCTAAAAACTTTATTTTTAGCAGATAAGAACCTCAGAGGTGAAACCTTCCACACAGAAATTGCTGCACTTTAAAAAAAAAAAAAAAAAAAAAAAAAAAAAAAAATACTGTTTAAAATTATTTTCTGCCTAAAAGCAGTATTTCCTCTTTAAGAAACCAAGTACTTTTTCCAAACATTGCAAGTTTCCTGTCATGGACCACAATATTTAACTATTAAGGTTTTTTTTTTTTGCTTTTGTTTTCATTTTTTTAGCTAATTGGAGCCTTTTAATAAGGATGTGTAAACTCTGAAAAGTCTGACTAAAAGTTTTAATTTGAGACAGGTAGGAATCTATATTACTGTGTAGTGCTGGTGTATACTTCATGATTACCTAACTGACATTCTTTCTCTGTGTGTTTGAAACTTTGATGTAATTCTGACAGGACTTTGTATGCTGCTTGTGCATTTACTGTGTAAGGGGTCTGGGAAAAGAAGTGCATCTGTAAGTGCGTTGCTTGTGGACACTACATGACAACTTACTGCTTTTCACATCTCCTCCTTGGTTACAGCATAGATACTTACCTTGGTCCTGCTGGTCTCTCTCCCACTATATTAAGAAAGAAAATGTTACTTACCAAGTAGCCCTTTCCTGTGTTACAGGTTTAGTGTTTGCCTCAGCTGATGGTGGGTGAACCTATGCTGGCCATTGGATGTTCCTCAGACCACTCAAGTTCCTTTCCATCTTCTCTGATGTAGTCCTTTAGGTCTCAAGGGCCAGCCACTTCTTATTCTGCTGTTCCAGTGTCTGATTTGGGCATGGAAGAACTATTTTCTCTAGGTCTGGGACAGATTCCTCCTAGCATAACTGAGGTAAGAGACTATTAGACCAAACAGACTTCAATTTTTTGAGTTTGTCTTCTTCCACAGAAGTTCCTGTAAAAAAAAAAAAAAGTAAATAAATAAAAGGTTAAATTTTGTTCATTTCAAGATGTTATAAGTGTTAAAAAGGTGATGAGAGGCTGTGAACCCTGGTGTCTAGATACCATTTCAGGTTGACATTTCCACTAAGGAATTTCCTGAGGATACACAGTCTGATGATTGTAATGACAATGATGGAGATAGGGCTTCTTCATCTGCATATTCAGATGGGGCTTCTTCTCCAGCAAATTCAAAAGCCCTACTGTCAGGTAGTGAGGAATATTTTAACTCTTATTCTCCTACGAAAGATTTTTTTTTTTTCACTTTAACCAGGCTATAGCCAGGATTAATCAGATATTCTTATGGGAACAACCATATGCCCCTCTTGAACTCAAGAGATATTATTATGATAGGTTACAAATGGATATAACCCATCCTTCACCAATCTCGCCTATACTGCCATCCTTGGAGGATGTGTTGAATGCTGCTTGTAATCATCCTGATATTCGGCTACCAGTCTTTAGAAAGGCAGATAAAATTATAAAGTGCCTTAGACTACTGTATTTCTTTTCTTTCACCTTAAATCTAAACCAGCATCCATATCTTCTACATCAGCTGATAACAGATCGATCCTGAACACACAGCTGACATCAGTTAGAGACTCTGATTAACCCCAAATAAAGTTCAGCTGTCCTAGTAGGATTTTCCTGACATTTATTCAGTTGCCTGCTACAGCAAAAGTCATGGTTGGCAGAGAGCTTACAATGCATCAAAGGGATCTCATTGTTGAAAGGTATCAGTCAGGAGAAGGGTACAAAAAAATTTCCACAGCATTGGATATACCATGGAACACAGTGAAGACAGTCATCAAAAAGTAAAGAAAATATGGGACAACAGTGATGTTGCAAAGAACTGGACATCCCTCCAAAATTGATGAAAAGACAAAATGAAAACTGGTCAGGGAGGCTGCCAAGATACCTACAGCAACACTGAAGGAGCTGCAGGAATTTCTGGCAAGTACTGGTTGTGTACTACATGTGACAACAATCTCCTGTAGGTTGCAAGACAGAAGCCTTTTCGTACACAGAAAACATCCAGGCCTGGCTAAAATTTGCAAAACAATACATATTCTCCCAAAAGCATGTGGGAAAATGTATTATGGTTTGATGAGACCAAGGTTGAACTTTTGGCCACAATTCCAAAAGGTACGTTTGGCGCAAAAACAACACTTTGCATCACCATAAAAACACCATCCCCATGCTGAAGCATGGTCATGGCAGTATCATGCTTTGGGGTAGCTTTTCTTCAGTTGGAACTGGGGCTTTAGTCAAGGTGGAGGGAAGTATGTTCAGTTCCAAATACCAGTCATTTTTGGCCCAAAACCTTCAGGTATCTGCTAGAAAGCTGAAGATGAAGAGGAATTTCACCTTTCAACACAGCAGTGACCCCAAGCATACATCCAAATCAACAAAAAATGGCTTCCCCAGAAGAAAATTAAAGTTTTGGAATGGCCAGCCAGAGCCCAGACCTAAATCCAATAGAAAATCTGTGGGGTGACTTGAAGAGGGCTGTGCACGAGAGATCCCCTCACAATCTGACAGATTTGGAGCACTTTTGCAAGGAAGAGTGGGCAAATATTGCCAAGTCAAGATGTGCCATGCTGATACTCATACCCAAGAAGACTGAATGTTGTAATTAAATCAAAAGGTGCTTCAACAAAGTATTTGTTTAAGGGCATGCACACTTATGCAACCAGCTTTCTGTACGTTTTTTATTTGTTTTCCCTTAACAGATTTGTTTGTTTTTCAATTGAATTGTACAGGATATAGGTCACATTAAAAGTGGGAAATGTTTTGAAATTATTTATTGTGGTCTCATTTCTTTATATCTCGAAAATGTGGCATTTTAACAGGGATATGTAAACTTTTTATATCCACTTGTGTGTGTGTGTGTGTGTGTGTGTGTGTGTGTGTGTGTGTGTGTGTGTATGTATATATATATATATATATATATATATATGTGTGTGTGTGCGCGCGCGCTGTGTTATGTGGATAGTCTAGGGGAAATTTCTTGGCACACTTCCTGCAGAAGGTAGTTCCTTTATGATTTAATTTGGTTATAGCTTCTTCCAGGTATCCAAACATACTATTGAAGAGTGTATATGGTAGTGTAGATACTGTGTCTAGGGCCACTGCTGTTGTTACAGTTTTGAGACGATATGCTGGGTATGAAACCAGTAGTTTGCTGGTGAGGTAAAGTCTGAAATCTTAATTTCTGCTTTAGGCAAGGAGGTTGTGTTTGCCACTCTGCTTCCCAGGTTCTCTAACAATGTGATGAAAGAGAGAAACTGATTCAAGGCATATCCAAGGTTTTTCATGTCCCCCATTTTAAAGTCAGTAGCCCTTCTTCTTTCCATAAGAATCCAATTAAACAAACCACGCCATATTCTGGCAATCAGGAAGGAAAAAAGAGATGGTCAGAGGGAAATAACAGTAAGAAACAGAGATCATTTCAGAAAAAACGGACAGACCAATGGCTGTGCCAGCATTCTTTCAACCTCCCCTTCCCTCTTGCCAACATCTGTCTAAATCTGTCCCAGAAACTGGTTCTCAGTATCCCGCTTTGGCAAAAGATTCTGACATTGTGTAAGACTATTGGGTGTTAGAAGTGGGTATACATCAAAACATCCTTTAAGGACAATTCCTCCTCTACCCTCCAAACCGAACAGAACATTTTCCTCAGGTTCTTCTGTCTTTGCACACCCTAGGAGCCATAGAACCAGGGCCTGCAAGTCAAAGGAGTAAAGGCTTCCATTCCAGAACATTTCTGGTACCAAAGAAAAAGTCCTCTTTGAGAGAAGTAGTAGGTCTGTCTTTTCTAATCCTGTATGTGTAAGTACCAGAATTCAAAATGCTGACCCTTCATAGCTTGTTAACTCCCATTCCTCTTATGAGTTTCATGGTAATGTTAGATCTAAAAGATAGTTATTGTCACATTGTCATAGCTTCAGCCTTCAAAGAATTTGTCAGGTTCTCTGACAACATTGTCATTTTTTTGCATTACCCTCTGGATTATCTAAAGCTCCAGGGGTGTTAAAAATGTCTAGCTGTAGTCATAGCTCATTGTAGACTGAATGCCATTCACATATTTCCTTATTAAGGTGACAGTTGTTGTTGCAGTCTTTATCCAGATGGCATTGCAGATAAGACTAGTCAGGCTAATAGAGCCATAGTTCCCGGAGTCAGTGGTGTTTCCACTGACCCTGGTAACTATACACCTATTAGCCTGACTATCCTTATCTGCACGGCCATGGAGTGAATCATTATGGACCTTATCAACAAAGATATAAGTAATCTCCAAACACTTAATCCTACTCAATTTGGATTTGTCAAAGGGAGATCATGCCTGTTAAGCCTGGTGGACTTCAAGACAGTCAACAAGGCCCTGGATGAAGAGAAATCGGCGATACTGTAGTGTACTGGCTCACCGGCAGTTTTGCACAGGAGTGGGTGTGGCCAGGTTGATTGACAAGCTAAAAACCTAGGAAGTGGCAAGGAAATGAGGCATGATTGGCATGCCATGTATACTACCCCGTGATGACATGCATATAATGAATGTAGATGAGCAGCTCAGTAGGACCTTCTTTTGCTTTTTGCTTAATATAAAGTACTACAACTAATCCTATATAAGTAATCCCAGTGAATATAAACAATTACTTTTTCCCTTTGCTTTTACAGGGGGCAAGCCCCCCCTGCACCCCCCTTGTAGTCGGTTCTTGGAGTTGGTATATTCAAATAGCGGAGGGTGTAGGGGGCACAGCACCCCCACAAGGGGGTGCAAGGGGCTTGCCCCCTGCAAAAGCAAAGGGGAAAAAGTAATTGTTTATATTTACTGGGATCTTTTGTACAGTTGATGTAATACGGCGGTTTAGGATTACATGTAGTAGTTTGTCAATTTGGCGGTTGTATTCCAGCATTTGTTATGCTGAAACAGCTAAGCATACACACAACTGCGATTACTCATCAAAATGAATATTCATGCCAAGGAAGCCACTTAATTTTTGGTTATTCATAAGTACAGCAAGACGTCAACCAGCTTGGGCGGGGTTGGGACAGCACTTGCTACTGCGCATCTGGTGAGCCAGTACACTACAATATCGTCGGGAAATCTGTGTATACAGCCTATCTGGACTTAGCTAAGGCATTTAACACTATCCCCCACTCAGGCATCATTGACAAACTCACCCAACTAGGTTTCAACCCTTATATTGTTAGATGGTTTGCTAACTGGCTGACTGATAGAACTTATATTGTCAAAAAAAGGGAATTCACCCTCAACAGCATACCTGTAACCAGTGGTGTTCCACAGGGATCAGTCCTGTGACCTCTACTGTTTCGAATCTATTTTTCCAAAGTACAAGTAAAAACTAAATGTCTGCGAAAGTTTGTTGATGACTGCAAACTGGGAGCAGTCATAGAGTCTCCAAATGATGCCAACATCCTACAGGAGAGTCTTACACAAACAAATGATTGGTGTCAAAGTCATGGCCTTAAACTCAATGCAAAAAAAATGTATTATCATTCCTTTCGGTAAAAGTGATGTTCCTAACTGCTACATCAATAGCAACACCTTAAGTTATGTATTCAATGGTGAGAGACCTGGACACACAGGTTGACAAGAACCTTACCTTTGACCACCATGTCTCGATAGTGGTAAGAAGGGCATTCTATATTGCTCATCTCATAAGTAAAGGCATTGCCTCCAGAAAAAAAAAGACGTTATAACCTCCTTGTACTATTTCCTCATTCGCCCAATACTTAAGTACAACACCCTTTTTGGTATGTACCTTTCCATGCACCTGCAGCAACTAGAGAAATCACAAAAGTTCCTGACAAGGAATATTCAAGGTCTTCAGCATCTGTCTTATGGGGATCATCTGAAATCACTGTTACTTTATTCTGTTTCATACAGACTACTCAGAGGTGATCTCCCTAGAGCCATTAGCGTAATAACTTCCTATGATCCTATGCAGTGGTTTCTAAAAATACATGGACCTAACATTCTCTGGAGTATCAGTTTCCAGGTTGAGGCTTTCTTAAAAGGGAACTGCATTGATGGAGATAAGTTCAGCTGAACCAAAGTCTTCCCTTTTGTCCTCAGACCCCAAATCAATCTGTCAGCAAGACTTTGCTTGGAGAGCAGTTTTCAGGGGGGTAAATGTGAAAGGCCAGTAGAGTCATTCAGATGGACCAAAGCACATCAGTGTGAGAGAGGTTGGCTGTGATTCATGCTTTGAAGTATGTTCATCACATGTGGTCATTAATACTCAACTGTAGTATTGTCTGTAATCACTTCATGTGGTACGTAAACAAATAGGGAAGTACAAGGGTCATACCCCTATGCAGGCTGGGTATGATGACTTGGGAGGTAGCTCTACAGCATTCTTTAACCCCCCCAAGAATCTTATATTCCATCAGAGCAAAATGTTGTGGCAGACAAGCTGGGCAGGACCAGGACAGACCCTCACAAGTAGAAATCGAATAAGGGGTCTTCCAGGAACTGATCCAAATGTGGGGAACACCTCAAAATAGATCTATTCGCTTGTTTTCAAAACAGACAACTAAGCAAATTCTGCAAACAAGCATTTTCATTCCTGTGGACAGGAATGCTTCTTTATGCATTTCCACCCATTCTGCTGATACCCAGGATAATTTTGAAGGTTCAGGACTCCCCAAAAATATTGTGGATGACCCCTTTTGGCCCAGGCAACATTGGTTCTCTCTTCTTATGGAATTGGCCAGGGGCAATTACCATAAGCTTTCTTGCAGACTAGAACAAGAGAGGAGGTGGTCAATACACTGCAGTGTCAGTCAACTTCAGCTAATTGCCAGGAAAGTCTAATTGTTATACCTTTTAGACACATGAGGATGTGCAACACATACTGTAGGAAGCAAACAACTGCTGTTAGAAAGCCGTATTTTGGCACGTGGAAGATTTCTAGGTGTTGCTTAGCCAATGACCAAGGGCTCATTAAAAATTGTGTACCACTGGTGCTCAAATATGTGTGAGTTACTGTCATATGATCTCTCTTATTCTCCAATAACCATTCATCTTGTGGCCATTTCAGCAAGACTGTCCATGAATTTTCCATTTTCTTTATTTGTGGTAAAACAGTGTTTGAAGGGAGATCTACACCAATAGCCTCCTTGTAAACTGGTTGCTCATCACTGGTATCTCAGATTTGTGCTGGAAAAGTTGACTGTCATTTTTTTAACTTGTTTATCAAGCTGATTTAAGGTTCTTGACTTAGAAAACTGTACTCATCATTGGCCTTATATCTTCAAGAAGAATATCTGAATTGCAAGCTCTTATGGTGGGTGAACTGTACCATATGCAGCACAAAGATATGGTGCCATTAAGAACAAAACCTTTTATGCCCAAAGTGGTTTCAGTGTTTATTTTGAATCAAGCTGTCGATCTCCTGTTTTTTACCCACAACCTAAAAAACCAGGAAGAAAATATTCTATATACCCTGGCTGTGCATAGGCAACTCCTGTACTATCTTGACCCAAGTCCTTTAAAAATAGCTGATTGGCTGTTTATTATCATGGGACAAAAAAGGGACACCCTATGTCTAAACAGACAGTTTCCAGATGGTTGTCCTTAGCTATTACTTTTTGTTATGCTCACTATGGCAAATCCAATCCAAGCAATATCAAGGCACATTCTACTAGAGCATTGTCTTCATTGATGGCATACTGTAAAGGGATGGTTTCTAGAAGCATTCTAGAGGCAGGTACATGGTTCTCTGTACATATTTTTACAAGCCATTAAACTGGATTCCTTTACTAGGTCCATTTGAACTTTGATAGGACCATTCTCCAGGGGTTCCTAGATCAGTATCTTTCTTCCTTCCAGGTTGGATAGGCATTGGTAATCAATCAGTATAATGTAAACACTACTATAGCAGTGGGAATTAAGACCATAGTACAGTTGTGTAAGTCGCACTTGCCTGTAACTGGAGATTTTCAAATTCCTCACTGTGGTAATAGTTGCACTCACTCTCGTATATAGTAGTAGGTGGGATATAACGTGCGTTTTTAGTTTATACTTTATATACTTATTGTTGTCATGTTTTACAAGTTCAGGACTGGGTAGACTCTTCTCTTAGTATGAGCAAGAAAATCCTGAAGACAGATTCACTCTGACTACTGATTTCTCTCCTTGGGTCTAGCCAATCAGCAGTCCAAGTGAATGTGTGGAAGCCAGAGCTTTGTGAAGCTAGCAGCTTGCTGTATTCTGGGCAGTATACAACTCATACAGCTTAAAAGCTATACTGAAGCAGTGAAGAAATCAAATTTTCAGTGCTACTGGATAAGTGCAACTTGCACAGCTGTACATTCTGCCGCAATGATTCAGTAACTACGCAGATATTTATATTTTCCCAAGTTAAGAATGCCCTTTGGGAGTGAACTTCTTGTTTAGGCTTCTAGCATTGAGTGGTGCTATGTTTGTATTGTTTTAATTTTGATTAACTCTCTAAGTTAATTGAGGAAACAGACTTTGTCTGAAAAAGGCACTTTAAATGAAGAAAATTTACTGGCCAGTATATGGAAACCTTGAGGATAGAGATGCAGGCCACCCCTTGCAAAATAGCTAAGGTTGTTGGTCATCTTCTCTCAGGCTGAAATATTGGAAACACTTAGAATGACACCATTAGCTAAACCAATAATTGAAGTCCGTTATCTTTTGTTTTTACTGTGGCATCATTCTTGGCAGCGATAGGATACTGCTCAATACTAGTTGTACACCATTTTCAAATGCATTTTCTGAGAGCTTTGTCATGTCCCTCTTCATATGATTCAATGAGGTATATGGTTCAATTCATTCACTCCCATGTGCACAGTGACCTTGTCATGTGTACTTAAGGTGAAGGGACTTGTAGGCCCTAGTGACACTGTAGATCATGGCACCTGAGAGGCAGCTAACAGTCACTCTGTCTTTGCCCAGCTTGTTGAATGGTGCAACTCTCTGTCTGACTATGGAGTCACCTATGACTCAGACATTACCAGATGTACTGTTTTAGCCTTGCTACCTTAAGGGCTTCAGCCTGTCAGCTAAGTGACCTCATTTTTCTAATTGTGTTTACCGTACTGTCTTTTTGTTATGTTTGCCTGTTAGTGAGACACTGAGTGTCCTGTATAACAAACTTTCATCTTGAAGGCCTTTGTGGTTTAGGCAGGGACTTTTTAAATACCTAAGTGTAAGAAGGTTTATTTCTTTGACTAGGACGTGGTAGGCTTGGTTGCATGAGGTGGGTGTCAGAACTGACAACATGTTGGTTGTAGTATGCATTCTTGAAAGAGAGGTTGGCCTCAGCAAAATGGGGAATTGAATGTTTAAATGAGCTGTGACTGTATTTTTGATTTTTTTTTTTGTCTTCAGTCATTTAGTATACTGAGTTATTGTCATACTATTTGTGCATTGTGAAGCAGGTACATGAGGTTTAGATGATGGTTTATGTTAGAAAGATTCATTTCTGCTGGAAAGATTATTTTGGAAAGATTCTGTGCTGCTTGGATGCACTTGTGTGGGTGTGAAGCACATACAATGGTAATGGTGGCCGGGATAAACCAATATCAATTATGTATAGATGGAAATGCTGCAGAGTTTTAAGCATGTTTTGTATGCTAACACAGTTTTGTTTGTAAAAATTATAAGATTTGCCTAGGAGCTATAAATAAAATGCCTGACGGATGTCCAGAAGTAATATGACTGATATATGCTGCTTATTTGTGCTTCTTTTCTTAGTGATGTGAAGGTATTATGTGAAAGGCTAAGTACTGAACAGCTGTAAACATTTCATGATTTCTGTTTGTTACACCCAGCTAGCTTCTTGTATTTCCTTTGTTTCTGTACTTCGATGCAGAGTCGTTACATTGTAAATACTATCCTGGAGACCAGATGCATCTTTAACTACACTTTCTATGCATCAGAAACTGCTCACCACAGTCCATTGTACAGGAATTTGCAGTTTGTTGCTTCTGCAGTTTACCAGATATCAAAATAATCTTCGTTTTCTCTCTGTCTCTCTTTTCAGTGCCATTGGTCAATATGATAGAGCTATTAATGCTTATATGTCAACTACGCTTTCAGAGTTTGATGGTATTTGTGGGCTTGCATTGGCTTACTACAAAAAGGGGCTTTTTAAAGACAGCATCAAGGGTAAGTCTTACTAGTAAAAGGAAAAATACTTAGCATGCAAGTAGAAATGTGTTGCTCATAAACAGACTTTGTTGTGTACTAAGGGATTCAAGGTAAAAGGTGACTGCACTACTTATTTGTTTTTCAGTACAGGCCTAAATTTATAAACTTGTTTTTGTGTTGCAGAGCAGCATGTTTTCCATGACCTTTGCTGGAAATAGTGTAATAAATGGATTGAAACATTTATTTTTTTTTTCTCTTAGCAAAACTTTTTTCTTACTCTTTGTAGAATAACAGGTGTGGTGTACCTTTAAGAAGCATTTCCAAGATCTGTATGTACGTATAAATGGCAAGCATGTGTTAGCTTCAGTGCCATTTTGAAGGTGCTGCCAGAATGTTAACATCTATGTGCACAATAGCTAGTTTGTTTAGAAGTTAGTTACTTAACCTCATTTATGATGTGTTCGTATACAATAAAGCTGCTTGAACAAGAGCCCACGATGCTCGCCTGTTTTATCCTGACCTGGTGAGCGACGTGGTGTCAGAACCAGGATGGCAAAGACTGTTTTTCAGAGCCATGAGCTGCAGAGGTAATGGGGAAGGCAAACTAAAAGAACCGAGAGGAAAAACGGCCAGAAACCAGTCAAAGGTAAAGAGAACATACACAAATGATTTACTTATTAAAAGAGGTAAAATGGAGCATTACAAGTGCACAAAACACATTGTTAAGCAAATGAATAGTGCAGAAACGTTTATTAAGCAAACAAAAAACATAAAAGAGCTCATTTATCAAATGAAATGCTTGAAACTGAGTTAATTAATAAAACAAGCATCAGAAAAGTACATAATGGGTTCAGAATTATCTCAGAATTGCAAAACGAGCATGTTTAAAGTGAAACGAGCATGTTTGGAGTTAAAACGAACACAAGAAAATTTAATGGGCATGAACAGAGATTAAATGAGCAAAATGAATATAACAAAAGGGCATAAAGGGCACATTAAGAGATCCAATGAGCAAAACGACTATAATAGAAAGGGCAGAAAAGGGTTCATTGAGTATAAGTAAAGCAGAGGCGACTATGTATTTTGGCAAATTACTGTGTTTTGGTACAAATTGCTACTTCGTATTGATTGAAATCTTGAATAGCATATCTAGAGTTGTTTGAAGTATTTCAAAGTGTGTAAAAGTGTTTACAATGCATGCTTATTACTGTGCATTTATCCCAAAGAGTTTGTTGTGTGCAAGTGCAACTGTTTTGTGAATTACAGTCAAGTGCAACCATTTCAAAAGTTTCTTGTGCCTGGGTGTGTCTGTTTGCAAACTGCCACCATTAGACTGTCTCTTGCACTGTACAGAGGAGTTTGGCAAAGTACATCCATTTTGGTGTAATTACAATGTGCTGTGTACTGTTTATTCACAAAGTGCAATTACTTTGAGATAGCTTATTTGCAAGGTGCAATTACTTTGAGACAGTTTATTTGTAAAGTCCTGTTACTTCGCGATTGTATTCGCAAAGTATAGTTACTTCGAAATGTTTCTTGCCCTCAGTTTCTATTGCCCAGTTTATTCGCATTGTGCAGTTCGAATTGTTTCTTAAAATAATGTTAAATGACTTTGGCAGCAAAATGATGATAAATGGCTTTGGCATTAAAGCAATTAAAAATAAAGGCTCGTAATAATGATGATGAGTGACTTCAACATTAAAGCCATTACAAGATAAACAGCTTGTATAGAAAAGTAATTTCAAGACCAGTGATTTTTACAGTAAAGAGATTTCAAAATGTTACAGTGCCTAGGAAACTTACTTTATAAAATTCAGTTATACAAAGGCTCATTGTGTTCTTACAAGTACTGGCATAAATTTCAAGTACATGTATACGTGTATGTACAAGTGTGTGTGTTTGTACATATTTGCAACAGTCTTCACTGAGATGTATCAGTACGGCAGATGGATTTCGCAAGCCACAACCACTTGTGTTTGATCAGAATATTGCAGAGAACTGGAGAATGAGCAAAAATACAATATATTTATACAAGCAGCTTATTCTGATAAAGGTGCACATACAGGGCATTCATTGTGTTGAACCTAGCAGGGTCAGAAGCCTTTGAAAGGGAAATTTCATTTGTCTATGCACCAGCAGTGTATGGAGGTGAAGGAGAGACTCGTGTTGTTGTGCAGGCTGAATCAAGGGAAGACCCCGAGTGTTTAAATCACAAATTCAGGGAAATGTGTAAACCCCAGACTAATGTTACACTAGAGAGGCATTTGTTTTACACAAGAGATCAAAAGCAAGGGGAGTCTTTTGCAGCTTATATTACCGACCTGAGAAACAAGGCTAAAACGTGTGGTGATTTAAAGGATGAGTTAATAAAGGACAGACTCTTGTGTGGTATTGAATAATGCTGCTTTGAGAAGGATTTTGCTTCATGACAGTGATTTAATGCTGAGTAAAGCAATTGAGATTTGTCATATTCATGAAGTTACAGAAAGGCACACAAATATGCTTGTTTAGTGATAAGAGCATGGTTTCAGTAGGCTCCAGAGCGAATGTAGACAGCGTGCAACATGCGACAGTCAAAAGTAGGCCTAACCACGTGGCAACAACAGCCCTGCAGGACTTCTAGAAAAAACTCGTAGTCTTCTAGCACATTCCAAGACCAGTTCAGTTAAAGGAGCATGCTCAGTGCCGAACCAAGGGTACCTAGTGCAAAACAAACATTGCTCAGTACAGCATAAGAGTGAATCAGCAAAACTCAAATCACGCTTTATTGTAAACTGTTGCAATTGTGGTGCCAGCCATGAATTCAGAAGAGAAAACATATGGCCACCAATGTTACAAGTGTAAGAAATGGAACCATTTTGAAAGATTTTGTAAATTGAGTAAGCCGCACACAGTTACAAAGAAGGGTCACTTCAAAGAGGAAGTTAATCAAATAGACCTGCAACAGTCTTCTTTCTGTGTAGATGGTGTTTCAGTAATTGGTGAAAAGTGATGCAGTAGATTTATTGGCAAGAAATGAAATGTTTTGTACTGTCTGGATCAGTGGTAAATCCACCGAGCTTAAAGTAGACAGTGGTTCAAAGTGTAATGTCATGTCTGCAGATACTTTTGCAAGAGTCAGCTATGGTGAACCTCTAAGTGTGACTAGTGCGAAACTTGTTGCTTATGGAAGTGAAGAAATTCAAACCAAAGGCTTAGTAGTGCTTTCATGTTATGTGGCCAAGACCTGTTATAGCCTATTGTTCTATGTGGTTCGAAAACCTGTACAGTCATTATTGGATGTGAGAGACAGTTTGAAACTGAATCTGCTTTCTTTTACCAAAGAAGTTAATCAGATAAGCACCTGTCCTAGTTCCAACTTCACTAATACTGTTTTTTCAGAGTATGCTGATGTCTTCGATGACAAGTTGGACAAACTTCCAGCTGTGTATTCCTTGAAATTAGACCCAGAAATCAGTCCAGCGGTCAGACAACAAGAAGAGTTCCGATAGCTATGCAACACAAAGTCAAAGCTCAGTTGGATAAAATAGTGCAACAAGGTGTAATTTGTCCAGTTACAGAACCTACCAAATGGGTATCATCCATCATAGCAGTTCATAAAATAGGCTCAGATGAAATCAGAATATGCACTGACCAAAGAGATTTGAATAAAGCATTGAAGAGACCGCATCATCTCATGAGTACAGTTGAAGAGGTTGCGGCCTTAAAGAGGTTGCAGCATTGATACCGAATGCCACTGTTTTTTCTGTCGTAGATTCAAAGAGTTCATTTTGGCAAGTGATGCTTGATCGTAATTTTTCATTACTGACTACATTCAGTAACCCATTTGGAAGATGTAGATTCCTCAGGATGCCATTTGGAATAAATTCTGCAAGTGAAGTCTTTCAGCGTTCAATGGGGCAAATTTTGTCAGGTTATCCTTGTGCCATAATAGTAGATGAGATATTAGTCAAAGGCAATGGTGAATCTGAGCATGACAGAAATCTTAAGAGAGCTGTAGACAGAGCATGTGAAGTGCACTTAAAGCTCAATCGTCTGAAGTGCAAATTCAGACTACCAGACGTTACATGTGTAGGTCATTTGTTTACAAATATTGGCTTGAGACCACACCCGTCCAAGCAAGCAGCCATTCTTTAAATGCCAGCACCAGATAATGTGCAAGCTCTACAACATTTTCTTGGTATGCTCACTTACTTAGGCAAGTTTATACCAGACTTCAGTGAGTTGACCACGCCTTTGAAAGAGCTCACACATAAAAATGTTACTTGGTCATGGCTAGACCAGCATCAGAGAGCATTTGAAGTTCTTAAGCAGAAAATTGCTATCCCACCAACTTTAAGATACTGTGATGTCAACAATCTAGTAACTCTTTCCTCCAATGCTTTAAAATTTGGTTTAGGTGCAGTTATTCTTCATGAAGGCAAGGCTAGTAGCCTGCACATCTAGAACACTTACCCGACTGAGATGCAGTATGCTCAAATTGAGAGAGAACTTTTGGCAATAGTGTTTGCATGTTTCAAGTTTCATGATTATATCTATGGTCGAGAAATCTAGATTGAAACTGATCATCAACCTTTGGTTACTATTTTAAAGAAGCCGATGCAGTCAGCTCCAGTGAGATTACAAAGAATGATGCTTAAATTGCAAAAGTACAACTTCAGAATGGTCTATACGAAAGGCAAACTTCTTTATCTGGCTGATACCTTATCCAGATCGCTCAGAAATACAATGGAACAGCTTGATGCAGAGAATTTTGAATTTGATCACATGGAAGTGTGTAATTTTTCTACCACAAGACTTGCAGAGCCAAGAGATCTTGCAATGACAGTTTTGCAGAAGCTCAATCACTCATCATCTGTGTTGGATAGCCGTCAAAGCAGTCTAGCATACCACCAGAAGTGCAGTCCTACTTTCCTTACAAAGATGAGTTATTGATGGAATATGGCATTATTTTCAAAGGTACTAAAATTGTTTTTCCTGCTTCCTTACAACAAGAATATGTCCAGATTTTGCACTGTGGTCACCTGGGTTCTTAATCTACAAAGAGAAGGGTGGGAGGACTAGTATTTTGGACTTCTCTGGCGAAAGACAGTAATAGAGTACTTGCTTCCGGTTCAGTGTGTAATGGTATTAAAGCGCATTTGCAAAGAGAGCCACTTAGCCAAGTCAAATTCCTGATCTACCTTGGTCAATTGTAGCTACTGACATATTCAAGTGGAACAATCAACATCACTTAGTATTGGTAGACTCTTATTTAGATTGGTTTGAGATCAATCTACTACCTAATCTCACTGCTACTACAGTCATTACTAAGTTGAAATGCCATGGCAGTCCAGAGAAATTAATCTCTGACAATGGTACACAATTCACCAGTCAATTGTTTCAGAAATTTGCCAGAGAATGGGACTTCGTGTGTGTTACTAGTAGTCCATAGTCCAAAATATCCACAATCAAGTGGACTTGCTGAACATGCTGTACAGAATGCAAAGCAATTACTTGAGAAGTCAAAGCATAATAATACTGATTTTTTTTTTTAATTTACTCAATCTCAGAAACATACCCTGTGACGATATACTTGGCTCACCTGCTCGCAGACTTCTGTCAAGCAAACCAGAACAACATTGCCTATCAGTTCTAGTTTATTGAGGCCTAAAGCTAAGAACAACCAAGCAATCAAAGGTCAATTATCTAGAAAGTGTTCTTTCCAAAAGTCCAGATATGACAAGTTGAGCAGATTTCTTCGTCCATTGGAAAGAGCAGAGAAAGTGAGGATACAAATGGCAAAAGGTTTCTACCAGATTTTGTGCATAGCTGAGATCCTATTTTTTTTTAAATCCGAGGGTGTGGAGTACAGGAGAAATCATAGACGTCTTCTTCCTGTAGCAGAACCGATATTGCACCATTGTACCTGTGATAAAGGCTCTTAACTGTCAGAGCAATCCAGATGATATTCCTGTTCCAGAACGTGTCTTGATTCCTGATACTGTTCCGGCAAATTATTCCAGTGTTCCTAAGATTGAACAGTCAGCAGAGACAATCCCAGTTGCTAAACCAGATCACAAATTTTATGTCACACGATATGGTCGCATTTCAAAGCCTAGTGAGAAATACACAGCAACTTGGACATAGTTGTATATATGTATCTAGCTTTGTATAATTGCATGATGGAAATCATTTCTGTGTAAATTGCACATTCATTAATATCAGCGATAATGCCCAACTCATTTTCTCAAAGAGGGAGGATGTAGAATAACAGGTGTGCATTTCCAAGATCTTGTGTGTGCACATAAATACCAAGCATGTGTTCGCTTCAGTGTCATTTTGAAGGGGCAGCCAGTGTGTTAACATCTGTGCGCATGACAGATGGTTTGTTTATAAGTTAATTTAACCTAATTTATGATGATGTATGCAATAAAGCTGCTTGATCAAGAGCCCACAATGCTCGCTTGTGTTACCTTGACCTGGCGAGCAACACTTTTCAAGTTGCTACATGCAACTTAAACTGCTTCACCGTCTCTGAGTGATCATTTACTGACTGTTACGTCTGGCTTTGATTATAGTGTGCAGGTTGTCTCTTAATTGCTCAGTAGAGATCCAGTATCTTCCTTACAGTTTTGTATTGTTTTATTTTTTAACCCAAAGTATTGGAGTTTAAGGTAACAAACAAATCTAATGGCTCTTGTGTGATTCATTACACAGCTGCCCTTCTCTTTTGTTCCTGTTTATTTGTCTTCTGGGTTTTTACAGACTTTCAGAGAATTTTGCCCTTTATCTACTTAAAAGCAGTACATCGGAATCCTGATTCTCTTTGCTTATTACTGTTAGGTTACATCCATTCCTACAGTTTGTTTGGTATGGTACACAGTAACTGTGTCTCTGCTCTATGAGACCTACCCTCTGCAATTTCTGTACCTGTCTTCACTAACTCTCCTTTGTGGGTCATTAGTCAGATTTATCCTCTCTGGCAATTTCAATGTAGTGGCAACTCTACACTACACTAAAGCCTGTTTAATTGACAGACCATTTTGTCAAATTTTAAAAACTTCCCTGAAAGCTGTGTGACTTTAGAAGATGTTAAGTATAAAAATACAGCCCCTTGTAGTTTGGTATGGGAGAGTGGAGAGCTTGCCCCCCCCCACACACACACACACACACACACACTTCATCTTGAGCTGTAAAGTACCTTTTTTTTTTTTTTTTTTTTTTGTAATTTGTGAAATTCAACAGAATGGTTCAGCAAAATACACTTCAGTGAACTGCCTCGCATCCCAGTTAAACACTTTTTT
Organism: Protopterus annectens; assembly: GCF_019279795.1. Taxonomy (NCBI): domain Eukaryota; kingdom Metazoa; phylum Chordata; order Ceratodontiformes; family Protopteridae; genus Protopterus; species Protopterus annectens. The sequence continues at coordinate 733,780,989 of NC_056730.1, forward strand.
TTTTTTACTTGAAAGAGTCTGCACTTAGTAGGGAACACAACCTTTGCCAGCACAAACTGTAAAGCTATTGCAAATATATGACCATTTCTAGTCCCTGAGGTTTTGGTTCTTTGTCTGACACTCATACAGTCTGGATTTTTATCCTTGCAACTGCTGGTGAGATATTCCTAATGTTAATTTGAATCTAGATTCCTGGCATCTTTAGTGAAAAGTTCTGAGGTTGGCAGCTAAAAGTGGGTCTTCAGATAGTCCTGTAAGACTGGTGACAGGGTAAGGCCATCAATAGCATTTTGTACTACCTGGGAGAGGAACACAAAGTAAACCACTACCATAAGTACCAAGAGTTCAAGCCACAGAAAAGTGAGAAATTCCTGATATGTTTCACAACCATGAAGGGGGGAAATTGATAGATTTATTTCCTTATCACAGTTGCAGTTTTACTCTTGGGATATCCTAAGAGTAGCGGACATCCAGCCAGCATGCCAAAGCCTTTACACCTTCCAAGCGTCGTACTTCAGATATATGTTCTACATCCAAAGTTTAAGGTATGTAAATGATGTGCATATGCCTAATCCTCAGATCTTTGCCACCAGTCAGTACTCTTGCTCTGAACTTGGTCTGTATGCCATTCAGAGAGTTGGTTCATCATCTGAGCCTTCTAAAGATAAGAGCCCCATTGGAGTTCCTTTCTTTCTTTTTTCCTTCTACTTTGTTTTCATGTCATCCAGGAAGGGAAAATGTGGATGGGTGATTCCCCATAAAAATAGACACAAAAAAATCCCTTTTTTATTTGGTGCTACACACAGTGTGAAAATTTTCAGGTGTTTGCCCCTAAGACACACTGCAGTTATCTGTCACCCCCCCCCCCCATTTATTTAGAAAAAAGACATTTGAAGCTTTTGGCTCAGGGTACCATGGTCGAGTCAAATCTGCCTGCCACAAAGTTCTGCCACCACTTAAGAAAAATGCCAAAAAGACATGTAGTGATCTGCTGCTGTCCAGCCTCCACTAGACTTGTCTATTGGGTTGGATGAAGAACTTGAGAACCATCCAGTGCTAATGTCCGTTCCCTTTGTTGTGACCCAGTTTGAGGCCGACACTGAGCTCTCTACCCCCACATCTGCCGAATCTTTGAATATGTCTGGTGCAGATGTAGAGGGGGAATCACAGCTGATTTTATCTAAGGGGCATAGGAGGTTTCCCCAAATATTAATTTAGGGAAGCAATGCCTCATACCCTCCAAGTCTAGACAGGGGTCTGAACCTCCTAGATTTGTTAAAGCAGATGTTCCTTTAACAATGAAATAAAAAACAAAGCTTCCCCGGTCTTCTACTCCTTCTAAATGCTAGGGATTGTTTTTGGTGAAGATTCTTTGGAATACTCCACCCAGATACACACTCCTGTCACAGTGGGGTCTGATAAAGAAGATTCTCTGACCCCCTGATTCTCCTTTCGAAGAATTGTATTTTGGGGACAGAGTGGTCCACATGATGGAAGACCTTGTGGGACTGTTCCTTGGTTTCTGATGTTAAAAAGAAATATTATGAACTGTTGCAAATGAACCTGCCCAGACCTTCTGCAGTCCTTCCTGTTTTGGCTACCCCTTTCAATACATTTTCTGCAACTTCTCAGGCTCCTAACTCTCAAACTCCAGCCCCTAAGAAGCCAGACAGATTTTATAACGTTCTTGATGATCACAGTTTTTTTGTACAAAAGTCCTTCCTATGATCCTGCTGTTTCTATGTCCACAGATAAGCCATCCAACCTGCTGTTCTCTACCAGACTTTACCTTCTGACAAGCACAGGCACGCTATGGAGAGGTATGGGAAAAAAATGTATACTTCTACTACTTTGGCCTTCAGGACCATTAATTGTCAGACATACATGATTATTAGATACGTCCTGGCTCTTCTGTCTCAACTTGGAGGGATTTTGACTGATGTGCCTCATTCCAACAGTAAGATTTCTGCCCTTTCTCTTTTGAGTTGTGCCTCTCAGGTGGCTCCCCATCCCATTAAATGCAGTTATGGTGCTTTTGATGCCTCTTCTAGGGCTGTTGCATATGTGGATCTGTTATGAGGAGACGATCTTGGTTGAGCCTTTGTCTTACTTGACATTTAGGTCAAAGGTTTAGATTTCCCCTTAGACAACCAGAATCTCATTGGTACTGCTGCTGCAGAATTTTTAAAACTCTTTAGGATAAGGGTGAGATTATGCAAAACCTGAAGCAAATCTTTGTTTCCCCTGTCCTTAAGTTCCAGAAGAAATATTCATGTAAACCTTTTGTCCATAGGCAGCCTAGGCAGCTTGCTAGGAGCAAGAAGTTTCCTAAGCATATCTTCCCAGACTAACCTTGTCAGAGTTCTAGGGGCCAACAGCCTTCTTTTCCTGACAAATCTGCCTCTATCTGACATCCAACCTGCCATCCCTCTTGGCCACATTACTCTGGCCTTCAGGCTGACTCTTTCTTTACCTTTTTGGAAACAGACAATCATAGATGCCTGAGTTCTCTCCGATATCCAAAGTGGTTATTTTATGGCTTGGAAGTCCTTTCCTCCATTCTCTGGCCTTCCTCAGCCACCTCCTTGCCAGATCCCTCGTTTTCCTATGGTTCTGCAGGATGTGCTGGAACAGGGAACCATCCATCCTGTCCCCTTGTCTCACCAGGAAACAGTTTTTTATTCCAGAGGATTTCTGTCCCTGGAATGAGGGGTCATGGAGGCCCTTCTAGACCTGTCTTTTCTCAACACCTTTCTCAAGGTCCCTTCTTTCAGGATGTTCTTGTCAGACACTTTTCCCCTCTGTTGCTTCTTCAAGCCTTTATATTCCTGTTCATCTCTTCAGCAAGTTTTTATGTTTCTCTGTTTCTTCCTCTCATTATCAGTTTTCTCCTTTGCCTTTTGGCCTTTCTACAGCTCCAAGGTCTTTACCAAATATATGTCTCCTGTAGTAGCTTTCTGCAGACTTCAGAGAATTCATGTGTTCCTTTATTTGGACCATCTGTTAATTCAAGCCCTGTTTCAGCAGCTCCTGCTTCAGAATTTACAATTCACTATGCTTTGTCTTTGCAGTATGGAGCTCACTGTTAATCTCAAAAAGTCTGTGTTGACTCCTTCTCAGGACAAAGTGTTTTGGGGTTGTAGGATTCAGACCATTCTATTGTTGGCTTGTCTCCTGCCTCCCAAGGTCCTCTCTTTGATTGCTTTTTTGCAGTCTCTCCTTCCTCTTTCAGTCCTTCCTGCAAGGGAGCTTCTTCGAGCTCAGGGGTGTACAGCATCTACCGTTCCCATGGTTCCTTTTGTCAAACTTCACATAAGGAAATTTCAGTGGTATTGCACCCTAATGATACCTCCAGGTGTTTCTGCAGTTACATCCTACTGACACCTCTAGGTGTCAAATATTGTTTGTCCATATTTGCATTAATAATTCCAAAACCATGCTACATATGACACATTAAAATATTTAATCTTAAAGTTTATACAGTGGCAAATGCAACTGCATTGATGTTTGACCTCTGTGTAGCGTAGGTAAAGAGAGATTAATTGTTCATATAATATTTATTTATATGGTCATAAATTTAATGTTTCTCAAAATATCTTGACAAACAAGTTGCACAGATAGAACTGCTTAGCCTCATATGAAAGCTCTCAGCCGAATGAACAAATTGCTGCTGACAGTGTGCATGTAACTTGAGTGGTTGCTGAGATATTGTAAATTGTTTACAAAATATTACAAACGTAATAGTTACTGTGTTTGCTGTGACTTCTAAAATCCATTTTAAGACCTAGAATCTAAAGAATACTACCACTATAAAAAAGAGTTTGTGCTGAAGAGTTTGACATTTACATTTCTTTAGTAAGCCCTATGGTCCCAGAGATAAGAACATTTGCTTGAAGTGAGGACATAATTTGATTTCATCAAAAAACTTAGACTCGGCTTATTAGAAGTTACCATGCAAACTTGCAGAGCACCATTGGAGAGAATTTAAGACTGGCTTCAGCACTGCCACTTTCTGAAGTATCTGGTTCCTCTCTTACATTGTTTCAAGCTCAAGGTGGAGCTTCCATATTTCCTTAAACCCATGTCTGCCTTTTAAGTTTCCCCTTTCTACTCAGGAGCTGTACATGATGCTTCCAGTCTTGGTTGAGGAGCCTGCCAAAGGTCCTGCACTGGATCATGTGGAACATACTCAAAATCTTGCTAGTGACTCCCTTTTGTCCCAGACAGCACTGGGTTCCCCCTTTTGTTTCATCTGGCCAGGGCAATCATCTCATGTTGTTTCCTCACAGGATGGATCTTCTCATGCAAGACAAAGGATCTCTTATTCACCCTCACTTGTCCACCCTTCAGTTGACACTTTGGGTCATCCAGTTTTGATTCCTTTTAGGCACCAATATTTTGAAGATGTGCTTCTGGTTTTGAATGGGGCCAGAAAACCCACTACTGAAAAAATCATATATGACTAAATTAGAGATTTTCTATTTGGCGTCTTAAGCATGACCTGGCCTCTTTTTCTGCTGAGGTTCCTACATTCCTTTCTTATTTGTGCGAGTTGCACAGTTCTGATTTGGCATAGTCATGTATTTTCATTTGTCAGGCCTTTCATCTCGTCTGACTCTGACTCCACCGTTGGCTTCTAGTTTTGAAGTCAAATCATTTTAAATGCATCTATCACATTTGGCTTCCAAGAAAGCCTATTCCTTCTTCTTGAGACCTTAATTTTGTTCTTGAGGAAATTACTTGGAATCCTTTTGAACCTGCAGTTTCTTCTTCCGTACAACATTGTATTTGGAAAACTGTATTGTTGGTGGCTCTTACTTCTGCCAGGAGGGTCTCTGAACTTCAAGTAGTCATGGTGATTCCTCCTTTTTTGCTGTTTCTCATGGACAGTGTCTTCACACCAGTCCTTCTTTAGTGCGCAAGGTGATTAATCATTTGTCATTGAATCAGTCCATTCAGCTTCCTTTTTTCCCCTTTTCCACAGAGCACTAGAGAGGGTTCTTCACTTCTTGGATTTACATAGACAGCTCGGAAATTACTTGCACAAAACAAAACATATCAAGAAATCTGAGCAACTTTTTGTTTTCTTTCATGTCAGGAAATTGTGTTTGTCGGTATCCATGCAGACCATCTCCTCTTCAATTTCTAAGGTTTTTTTTTTTTGCTCTTCTTTTTATGGTAAACAGTTTTCCTCTTCTGTTTTTGCTCATTCTACAAGTGAAGTGACCTCTTCTAGTGCTTTTTTCAAGGGTCTGGGTACTAGATCCATCTTGGAAGCTGTTTCTTTGTTTTCTGTTCTAACTGTTATCAAATATTATAAGTTGGATCTCATTTTTAGGGTCAGGACAGGCTTTGCCAGGGCCATCCTTCATTGGTTTTTGGAGAGCTTTTCTTTGCCTTCCTCCTCCCGTATTTTTCAGTAACTTCTGTACTCTTCTAGGAATACTGCAACAGTGATAAGGAAGGATACAATACAGTTGTGTAAGAGCTTACCATAACAGTAGATGTCCTATTTTTCACTGTTGCAATATTCTATCTCTCCCTTCTGCCTCTTGTTACTTTCTGTTGCCCTCTTTTTGGCGTTGCCTTCCTTCTAGCTGAGGGGTCTTCTAACATCCTTTTCACCTTCTTCCCTTCCTGGATGTATAAGTTATTGCTTTTCCCTGGGGTCACTGTGATTCTTCTGGGGCACTTCAGTTCTGAGTATTAGGCGTCTGTATGTCACGTATGTATCTTATGTTTTGCAAGTAGGGCATAAGTCTGATGTACGACACCTGGAAGTTGTAAAAGGTTTGGTATACTGGCCGGACATTTGGCTATTCTCAGCAGGATATCCCAAGAGTCAAGAATCCTGCAACAGTGGGAAGTAGGAAATCTACTGTTAAGATCTTGGACAATTGTATTTTCCTTGCACAAGGATCTGTGGGAAGGTTTGTGCAAGTGCACCATCACAAGAACCAGTAATCAGGGTGGATTGTGGCTTAGCCTTCCTAGTAGAACATACGTCTCAAAAAAGGCCCTCCAGTCCTCACGGTGTTGAGCTTTTCTTTTTTTTGCTGGATGACCTTCTTCCTGGAGGGTGGTGCATCATTTCTACCATTTACCTAGTGTGTAAACACCACCTGTCCCTTGACTTATCAACCAATGGTTGTGGCTTACTGATTTGTTCCTAGGTGTTGGCCTTTTGAGTCACTTGGTCACAGATCAGCAGTACTCTCTTGGGATGAACAGTATTCAGTAACTGAGGATGTTATGTTGTCCTATCTCGCCTTCATTCTTGATGGTTGGGTTCAGAACCGAGCATCAGTTCTGACTCGAGCTAATACTAAAGCTCGAGAGCTTTTTACTGGTCAAGGCTACACCCTATCGCATGATGCTTGGCGACAGTTCCCAAGATCTCATTTGCCGCTTTGCTGGTTCGGGATTGCTTTTCCTCTGGCTCTGCCCAAGTCTTTACTGTTTTACTTTCACTGAATATTTTGCTATTTTTTTAGTGCATAACCTTTAATGTCTATAGTTTAGGGTAGAACAGTTTGTGTTTTGATAGTCTAGCATTCCCTTTTTGTTGTGTATTGTCACTGGTTGTAGCTTGTTGTGTGGGCCATCGTTTCTCATGGGCTTCTTACTCCCTATCCCATCTAGCTTTAAGCTGTCCTGAATTAATCCGTTTGACTTGGAGGATTCTTTTTTGTCCCCTTTGTTTTTAGCTCTTAATAGTTAGAGAGCTTTCCTTCCCCCTTTCTACTTCCTTCACTGAGGTTTCGTTGTTTCAGTTAGAGATGTCTCCTCTGGCTAAAGGATATCGTTGTTTAACTTGGAGACCTTCTCATCTAGTGTTATTTTTATTTGCTCCCCCTAAATATATATATAAACCTTTGCTGTGTGTTATGTTTTTTTTCCTTCTGCCTTTCAGGGTACTGGTTAAGTGTATTGTCGCCATTTACTTATCCCTTTGGTTGTCTAATTAGTGAAGTATGTCTAAGGATACTGGTAAGGAAGCCAAGCAGTCTGACTTTAAAAAGTGTGACACACAGAAGATGTCACTTACTGATAGCCACACTAGCTGTGTATATTGCTTAGGTGCAGTTCATCTGCAGGACTCCTGCTCCATCTGTCATGGATTCAGTCCCAGGGTCTTGCAGAAATGTAAAAATAAGTTTATTCTAAGGGGTCTACTCAAGGGACTGTGTGATGGGACTATGGAAGGGAATCATCCCTCTAAATCTTCATCTGACAAGTCTTCCAAAAAATCATCTTCTTCGGCTCCAGATTCTGAGCCGACCAAGAAGCCTGAAAAACATACAATTTCGGACCAAAAGGCTGTCAGGCCTGATGAGATAACTATTCCATCGATTCCATCAGCTTTATCGGAACCGATTTGGAGCCAAAAAAGGAGCCGGTCCCCGACTTTGGAACAGGTCTACTCAGTGCCCTAGTCACCCCTTTTGCAATCGCTGGCTGGTAGTCATAAGTCTTCCACATTCTCCTCTCGATACTCCAGGTGTCTCTCAGACGACTATGTCGGGTGGGTGATCAAGAGGTTGCTTCGGACACCAGCCTTAGCCAAAATCCTCTTGACTCTAGCCCAGATGGAAGTGGAGCCAACGCCTATACCTGCCTTGTCTTTTGTTCCTCCTCCGACTCGGACGAGCTCGGAGCTGGAGTGCCTGGAGGTCCTTGCGGTGGAACCTTCGGGTCCAAAACCGACATCTGGTGTCTTGACCCCAGCTTCTTCTCCAACTTCTTCGATGCTATCTTCTCTCGAAGGGTCTGGGAGCCGACACTCCCTCGTCAGGTCCGGAGAGGAGAGTCTGATCAGACCCTTGTTGGATCCAACTCTTACTCTAGGGGCTTCGGCACAGGTGAGTTCATCTCCCACATCTGCCTCGGTACCATACTCCTTGGCATGGGGGAGGTCTCCAGGCTTTTCTGAGTCGGGGGCTCTCTTGGGTCAGGATCGCAATGCCTTCGAGGTTATGATGTGCGTACTGTCTCCCCAGACTGCTCCACCCTTGACTTCAGCTACTCTTCCCCAAAAAGGATCGGTGTCGACCTCTGTACCATCCCTCCAGCTCAAGCATAGAGAGCCAATGCCCCAGGATGCTCCAAAGGGCGACCCACTCTCTTTTGAAACCTCCCCAGATTATCACTCTGAAGAGAACTTGTAAGAGGAAACATTTAGACTCCCCTGAGTCTGTCACGTCAGATACGGACTTAGAGGATTCAGAAGAGTCCCTATGGTCACCCTCTGAGGATGTCTCCTTTTCAGACATCTTAGAGATCCTGAAGCAGAGAGGTGGCTGGAAGACCCTTTCTCCTTCTGAAGATGAGTCTGTATACCTGGAGGCATTTGGATCTCGACCCTTCACCTCTTGGGTGTCTCCACCTTTTGACCAACTCCTTGTTGTAGTCAGTCAAAAGGTGTGGGGCTCTCCAGAATCCATGGAACCTGTTCCGAGTAGGCCCAACAAGTTTATTACTGCCCTGGACATTAAGCAATTCTTAAACAAAGGTGTCCCAGTAGATGCTATAGTGGTGGCAGTGGCCACCAAGAAGGAATTAGCTGAAACTTCATCTGTCCATCCGGCGAATAAGGAGTCTCGAACGATGGACAGAAATGGGAAGCGTATGTTCTCTTCAGTGGCCTTTACTCTTAGATCACTGAACTATTTATTCTGTTTTACCCAACTTCAGAGGGATCTCTTGAAAGAGCTAGAAGATACTCTCCAGGGTGCTACAGCTGCAGGGGTACCGGACAAGGTAAACTCTCAGCTTGCGACTCTAAATTCTATAGTAAACTCTTCCATGTGCCTCATCTTCTATGCAGTCAATGAAGTGAGTAGGGCAGCAGGCACAGGAATAGCCCTGAGGTGACATTCCTGGATGCGCCTTTGCGAGTTTGCTGAACCCTTTAAGTCTTCCTTTATAAATGCCCCTTTTGACGGCTCATCTTTGTTCGGGCCAAAGGTTAAAGAGACTCTTACCAGGTGCGAACAAAAAGGCAAAACTCTGTCTGCCATGGGAGTACGTTTTTCCATTCCTACCAGGCCTTATCCCAAAGCCAGAATGGCGGAAAAATGTGGTTCCAAAAATCCCAAAGAGCTTCGCCAGACACACTTGGTGAATTTTCCCCCAGAGGCAGAGGGGGAAGTAATAATGGAAGACGCCGTGCTCGCGGCAGAGGGGGTCTGCAGAACCAGGACAACAGAGATACGTTCTCTGGCAAGCCCTTCCAATGCTCCTGAAAGGAGGTCTGCCTGTCCACCTCTGGAAGCAGTCGGGGGCAGATTATCACTGTACGCAAAGGCCTGGCTCAATATCACTCAAAACAACTGGGTACGGTCGATTACATCCAGGGGATACAACATACCCTTCTCTTCTCCACCCCATCCATCAAGATCAATCCCAGACATCCCACCTGGTCAAAGGGGTCAAGCAACCCTAGAAATTCAAAAGTTCCTAGAAAAAGTAGTCACCCAAAAAGTTCCCGCAGATCAAATCAAATCTGGGACTTACTCAAGGTTATCTTTAGTTCCAAAGAAGACGACTGGAGAACATTCTTGGATCTCAGCAAGCTAAACAAGTCCCTAAAAAAAAGCAAAGTTCCAGATGGTGACACTGCAGTCTACACTACTTTTTTGGGACGAGACAATTGGATGTGCTCAGTAGATCTTCAGGATGCGTACTACCATATAAAGATGGACAGGAGATCCAGGAGATCTCTATGCTTCCGGCTGGGAGCCAGTAATTACCAATTCAGAGCTCTGCCGTTTGGTCTCACTACAGCCCCCAGAGTGTTTACCAAATGCATGGCAGTAGTCATGGCTCACCTGAGGCGTATAGGATTCTGGGTGTTTCTGTACTTGGACGACTGTATCCTGATCGCCACCACAGAGCATCTACTAACCAAGGCAAGGGACACCACCATTCATCTCTGCTCAGAGCTAGGTATTGCCATAAATTTAAAATAATCTGCCTTGTTGCCTTCACAGCATATTACCTTCATAGGGGCAGACTTAAAACACAAAAGAAATGGTAGCAAAACTGCCTCATGACAGGGTGCAAACACTACGTCATCAGATATCAATCTTGCTCAGGAGGAGGAAAGTGCAGGCAAAGTTTGTTCTCGAGGTTCTGGGTTTAGTGGCAGCTGCAATAACTTTAGTTTCACCTCTGAGTCTACACATGAGGGTATTATAGTGGCTACTCTTTGCTCAATGGTCCATGCAGGAGTTACCCATATCACACAAGATCCTCATTACAGACACTTGCAAGACGGACCTATGATGGTGGCTTCAGTCCACATAGATAACTGTAGGCAGACCATTTGTTCTCCCCCATCCAGTTGCTGCAGTGACCATGGATGCTTCCCAGATAGAGTGGGGGGGGGCATTATCTGGGACAGACTGTCCAAGGGACTTGTCAAGAACACGAATACCACTTGCACATAAATGTACTGGAGATGAGAGGGGTGCTTCTGGCGTTGCAAGCATTCCAGAGCTCTCTTCCTACAGGCATGATTGTGATACAGATAGACAATATGTCCGTGGTGTGGTACATCAACAAACAAGGCAGAACCAGATCCTACCCTCTGCGTCGAAAGGCTCAGAGAGTATGGCAATGGGCATTTTCCTCTCAATGTTTTCTAACTGGACCATACATTCCAGGTAAATCCAACGTGATAGCTGACAGATTAAGCCATGCAATTCTTATGCCTCACGAGTGGTCCATGAAACAGTAAATTGTAAACCAAATTTTTTGCAAGTGGGGCCAGCCTTGCTGCGACTTCTCTGCCACGTTCATAGCTCCAAATGCAACACCTACCTTGCCCTAATCCCCCCCCCCCGGGGGGGGTCACCAAGGGATGCACTTGTTCACGATTGGCCTCTGGGACTTTTTTTATGCCTTTCCCCCATTTCCATTAATACCCTAAGTTCTACAGAAAGCCAAATTGTTGAGTCACAAACTAATTGTCATCGCTCCATACTGGCCTCATCAAATCTGTTTCCCCTTCCTATGGCCCCTTCTCCAGGAGGAGCCTTGGATTCTGGACCCGATGCTGGATCTTCTGACCCATCAGTCAGGAACGCTCCATCCAAACCCTCAAGCTGACAGCTTGGTTGCTCCAGTTCCCATCTTAGCCAGGCTTCCAAATATCTCCCCAGCAGTGCAACAAATTCTGGTTTCTTCTCATAAGACTGCAACTAGAAAGCTGTATGCTAGCAAATGGAAAAGGTTTTCTTGTTGGGCTTCCAAGTATCACATAGATCCCTTCACATCCCAGGTGACCACAATTCTAGATTTCTTAGAAGAGGTTTTCAATCAAGGTGCAGCAGCAGCTACTATATCGAGTGCAATTAGCTGCCATGTCTAACTACCGTGTAGGAGACATGGGATCAAAAATAATGTCTCAAAGATTATGCAAAACCTTTCTGAGAGGTACATTCCTATTAAGACCTCCAATAAGAGAACCACCACCTCCCTGGGATCTGAGTTTGGTATTGACTACTCTAATTCTCCCGCCATTCGGGCCAGCCTCCTCTTGCCCACTAAAGTTCCTTACATGGAAGACAATCTTTTTGACAGCCATTGCTTCGGCTAGGAGAGTTTCAGAACTACAAGCTCAGTCTGTTCGTCTTCCCTATTTAGTTTTCCACAAAGACAGAGTATCCCTTAGAGCAAATCCTTCCTTTCTGCCCAAAGTTTGTTTTGAGACCAACTTGAATCAATCCATTTACCTGCCTGTCTTTTTTCCCAACTATGGCAACAAGGCAGAATACAAGCTTCACCAATTGGTTGTCCATGGGCAGTTACATTTCTATTTACATAGGACAAAAGAGTTTAGAAAATCTGACCAATTATTTGTCTCATTTTCAGAGACTAGAAAAGGGGCGCCAGTTTCAAGGGTCACCTTATCTAAATGGCTCTCTGACAACATTACTTATGTAGTTCTCAGCATAAGGAGCTGCCAGGTAAAATTCGAGGCCATTCGACTAGAGCTATGTCGACTTTCACCCCTTTCCAAGCCAGACTACTTTTGGATTCAGTTTGTGCGGAAGCCACATGGGTTAATCTTCATACCTTTATTACTCATTACAGAGTAGATGTGGCCTCCCGGAATAGGGCTTCCTTCAGTTCCACTGTTCTGAAGAGTTTATTCCCTTGAGCCACCCAAGAAAAAAGGTACTGGGGATGCTGTCCCAACCCTCAGGAATGAAGGTGAGATAGGACAACATAACATAAAGAAGTTATGTACTCACCATAACATTCCATGTTTGTTGTCCATAATCTCGCCTTCATTCTTGCATCCCACCCTCCTTCCCCCCTTCCTGGAGGATTAAGAGGAATTTCTGGAATTGGTCATGAAGTTATCTGATTCACTTCTTGTCTCATGAGACATGGGCTAAGGATTTTTTTTGAATTTACTCCTTTTCTTCCTTTTCTGGTTGCATTGGTGTAGTAATTAGTGTTTGCAAACAAGATCTGGGGAACTGTCTTCAAGCATCATGGGATAGAGTGTAGCCTCGAGCCAGTAAAATGCTCTCAAGCTTTTTCCGAACCCAACCATCAAGAATGAAGGTGAGATTATGGACAACAAACATGGAACGTATGGTGAGTACATTAGAGAAGTCTGCCCAGCCTAACAGTGTTAGAGTTTGGTGCCTAAATGTTAGACAGATGTTTGAGGTCTAGTGTGAATTTTAATTACTGGTGGAAGAAAAGTGCATTTATGGAACTTAGTCTGATTCCATGGCTGGGCCTGGAATAAGGCTGACATGCCCCACTCTGCACTTAAGTGCATTCCCAGGTGCTGAATCTCTATCACCACATCTGCATGCACTTATTGCAATCATTCCTACCTAAGCTTGTGCCTAGTGGTGGTGGAAATGGTGGAATGTCAGGATCCTGTGAGGAGTTTGAAGACCCTGAGGCCACATTCATTATGTGTGAGATGCATCTATATCAAGAACCTAGAATCCAGACTCTGTCGCTCACCAGTCAGTCCATCTGATACTAAGCATGTTGACAGCATGCACACCTCACCTCCTGCACCTACCAAACTAGCAACACATAAACCTATTTATGCGGAGGTCCTTACAAAAAGCTTTACCTAAACATCAGAGACCTCTCAAACATAAACATAAGCACACTTCACATAATACATCCTCTGCAGAACATAGTACACATAATGTATCACACACTAGTGTCTCACCAGTCAAGCTCCTAAGTTATAACACAAGAACAAACATCCTCATCATAGGCGACTCAATTGTGAGACACAGATGTCCCTCTCACCAGGCTGGATAAGGAAAAGGTCACAGTCAACTGTATGTCAGGTGCCAGGATCTGCCACATCACGCTTGCACTAAAGTTTGTCAACAATAGGCACTGTTATGACTCTGTCAGAGTCCATATTGGTGTGAATAGCTTGAGACATATCTCACTGGACTGTATAGCTCTTGGATTATGTCTCTCAGGCAGCTATGACCCTAGCCTTAAGCAGCATTTTACCTTTGCCCAAGATGATACCTCAATCTTCTTCTTTTGGTTTTTCACTGTTAGGGGTCGCCACAGCAGATCACCTGCCCGCTCATGATTGGCAGTGGAGCTTTTTACGGTGTCGAGTTGCCAGCCCGATGTCCAGCCTTCCACAGAAGAAGCACACATGCATGTATTCACACCTAGGGCCAGTTTAGAGTGTCCAGTCCACCTACAGCATGTCTTTGGGATGTGGGAGGAAACCGGAGCACCCAGAGGAAACACACGTGACCACTGGGAGGACATGCAGACTCCACACAGAAGGCACCCCAGCTGAGCATCGAACCAGTGAACTTCTTGCTGTGAGGCGGCAATGCTAACCGCTGCATCACCGCGGCCATACAAACAAAAAATGTTTGACTTCAACAATTGGCATAGTTTCTGGTCTCATTCAAAGGGGATCCAGCCTGGGATGACATGGTCTACAAACATTGATGCTTTGCCAAAGATGCCTTCATCGGTCACCCCTGGGATCTCAGTTACTGGCTAAGGCTGTTGCCATCCCCATAGTGCCTCAATAACAAAATTCTAGACTTAAAAATAATACCCTCTAAAAACAACCTCATGGCTATGCTGCTAAATGCTAGGAGTCTAAACTGGAAACTGCACTCACTGGAAGCAGTCCTAGCTTTGGAAGATGCTGACATTTGTGCAGTCATTGAGACCTGGTTTAAGGCTGCGGTGAGTACCCCAGCTATACCAGGTTACATTTCCTTCCACATATTTAGACCACAAACTGAAGGCAAGAGGACTAAAGGAGCTTGGTGTATCAATATTCATAAAAGATAAGTACACCTCTAGATTGGTTAAACAGCACGATTCCCTTGAATTAATTCAGATGCAATTGACTGTAGGTAAGACCCCTCTTCAGGTCATTGCCAACTATAGGACCCTCTCCATGAATCAGGATATCCATTCAGCCTACTTGGATCTACTTGAGTCAATCAAGATAAAACCAAACACCCTGATTTTGAGTGACTTTAATTAGCCTTCAATAGACTGGGTGAATTATACGTGTTCTAACTCACTTGTCCAAAGGTTCCTGGACTTCATTAACTACATTGCCCTGGACTAGCTGGTTGACACCACCCACAAAGGGGCTCAAACATCCTGGACTTGATGCACCACCCCCAGTGTATGGCCATCCCTGGTGAGATCTAACCACAAATCAGTCTCAGTAGAAGTAACTATAGCACAAGACCCCCCACCCATTAGCAACAACTAGACTAAAAAAACTTTTTCAAGGCCAATTATGACCTTTTACGTGATGGCATAGATAGCTTCATAGCCTCTCCCCCAACTGATAGAACAGACACCTATGTTTAGTTATACACCAATGCTTTATACAAGCCCCTGTACAGTTGTATTGACTCTGCTGTACTTGATAGAACCAAAGCAAGATCTTCAAGGAAAAACAAACCTGCCTGCTGGACAACTGCCATTAATAGGCTATAAAATAGGAGGAAGAAATTGCTGTCTAAGAGCAGGCAGGAATGGTTTCAAAACTTGGAAACACACCCTCCTCAACTTAAACAAGCAAATAACACTCCTAGTGAAGTCCTTCATAGCTAACTACGAATCCAAATTAGCTTCCCTAACTAAGGATAACCACAAGGCATTCTTTAGTTGCATCCATAACCTTAAAGGTAAGGCCCAGATTTGCACTTAACTCGTAGTTAATGATATTGCATATATGGAACTTGATGGATCTGGAGCCGCTAAGCAGGCACTGTCTTCTGAGGCCTCTTTTCTCCGCCCGGAGACCAGATCCAGACCAATGACCTTGATTTCGATTTCTGCAGTGGCTAGGCTTCGCGAGTACCTCCGGCT
This sequence comes from Protopterus annectens, assembly GCF_019279795.1. Classification (NCBI taxonomy): domain Eukaryota; kingdom Metazoa; phylum Chordata; order Ceratodontiformes; family Protopteridae; genus Protopterus; species Protopterus annectens. The sequence continues at coordinate 733,796,358 of NC_056730.1, forward strand.
TTCTAGCAGGCCATCCAGCCAAAAATCTACTCCAAAGCCGCCGCCGGCCTCCCCTCAAATGCCTCAGGCTCAGATGGTTAAAATGGTTAGTGATCTCTTGACCCTTATCAGGGGCTCTCAGCCATCTCCTTCCAAAAGGATTAGGGAATTGTCCCCAGAAGCTTTCTCTACCTCAGACTCTGAGGTTTCTAGCAACTCTGTTGATGAAGAGGGAAACTCTCCACTTTTTTTCTGGTTTTGAGGATTCTGATGCAGGAGACTCCATCCATTCTGCCTCCCCTCGAGAAGATTTTTCTTTTGGAGATACTCTGAATACTCTTAGGGAGCATTTCAAATGGGAAAGTCAGGACTACCCTCAGTCTAAGAAATGGATTAGGGAATGCTTGGATTTGCCACCGCATAAGCCTTTGGCTAGCCATCCGGTTTTGGAAGTTGTTGATGTTTTCATGGAGAATTCTTTGACTCCTAATTCTGTTCCTCCTGCTCCCAGAAAGCCTGACTGGTATTATAGAGTTCCTGATTCTCATCAGTTCCTTTTCAAGAATCCTTCTGCTGATCCAGAGATTATTTCTCAGGACCCTAAGGGTGTTAAAGCCACGGTTGCTAAAAAAACTTGTTCCTTCTGAAAGAGAATCTAGGACCTTGGATAGATGGGGGGTAAAAAGGTTTATACTTCTTCTACCCTGGCTATTAGGTCTGTTAATTGTCTTTTTCATATGCTTAAGTATCAGCAGCATACTTTGGAGGCTATTAAGGCTAAAATTGCTGGGGTTCCTTCCCTGATGGACAGTAAGGGCATGCAAGATTTATTTAATTCTGCCACTCTTGTTGCTAAACATTTTCTACATTGTGGTTTCGACACTTTGGAGGCTTCTTGCAGGGCAGCAGCCACTGGTTCTGTTATTAGAAGCCATGCTGGGCTCAGGGAACAGCCCCTTTCTGAACCTGTCAAATCAGAAGAGGTGTTGAAAAAGTTGGAGGATAAGGCCAAATCGATGCAAACTGTTAAGGACTTTCTGCAAGTTCAGCCTCTTCGTTTTAGTTGACATTACCCTTCTAAGAATTGGACTTTTCCTGACCATAGTAAATCGATTCGCACTAGGCCTAGGGGGTTACAGGTCTTCTAGGGGACCGACTTCCACCCCTCAAAAGGCTAAGCACTGGCAGGCTTCCTCTTCAAAATCGGGGAGTTCTAAGCAAACTTCCCAAAGCAAGCATTCCCAATGACTCCGGCCTCCCTTCTGCCTGCCTCTGGGTGCCCACAGTTTCCTTTGGGAGGAAGGTTAGCCATTTTTGCAAATGTCTGGTTCACCATCACAGACGACAAATGGGTGCACAAAATAGTATCCCAAGGTTACAAGTTCTCCGTTCACACCTTCCCTGTCCACCAAGGATACCCAGATATCCCCCCAAATCAAAGGGCAGAAGCAGAAAAACAAGTTTCTTCTTTACTAAACCTGGGAGCAATAGAGCCAGTTCCTGCACTACAGATAGGCCAGGGTTTCTACTCAAGACTTTTCCTGGTCCCCAAAAAATGGGGCACCTGGTGCCCTATTCTGGATTTGTCCATTCTAAACACGTTTCTGGTGATTCCCAAATTCAAAATGCTCACTCTTCAGCCGTTGCTGCCAATGCTGGCCAAGGATTCCTGGCTGGTGAGGTGACTTTGGATCTTAAAGAAGCTTATCTGCACATCCCAATAAGGGAAAGCTGCAAGGCAGTTCCTTCGCTTCAGGGCGGGGAACAGGCACTTCCAATTCTCTGCACTGCCCTTTGGCTTATCTACTGCTCCAGAGTTTTTACCAAATGCCCGGCACCAGTCATTGCTTTTTGCAGGCAAACAAACATTCAAATTTACCCTTACTTGGATGATTGTCTTATTCAGGCAAACTCTCCAGAGCAACTTCTAAAGGATTTGGACTTTGTAAAGAACCTTCTCACCTCTTTGGGCTACACCATCAATGAAAATAAGTCAAAATTGGTACCCACTGGGGGAGATTGTATTCCTGGGAGTGAGCCTGAACACAGCCGCCCAGATAGTATTCCTTCCTCAAGAGAAACAAATGGATCTTTAGAATTACTTCAAAAATTTGGCAAGCATGACCCAGCTCTCTGCAAGGCAATTCCTGTAAGCCCTGGGATTCATGGCTTCATCTATTCTGATGATTCCATATGCCAGACTGCATATGAGGAAAATAGTATTACCTCAAAAACCTTTAGTGTCAACACACACAGGATTTAGACTTGATACTTCCTCTGATTCCCTGCCTGCAGACTGAGTTCCTTTGGTGGGCGACGGCCTGTGCACAGAACAAGGGTCTGCCTTTCTGTCCACCTCCTGCCAGCCAGACTCTCACCACAGATGCCTTGGACTATGCTTGGGGAGCACATCTACCGGGCAGATGCATTCAGGGGACTTGGAACTCTCAACAGGTTTATTTGCACATAAATTTGTAGGAATTGAAGGCAGTCCAGCAGGCCTTAATGGCTTTCAAACATCTTCTCTCTCCTGGTGCTGTTCTGGTCAGGACAGACAACAACACAATCATGTGGTACATCAACAAGAAGGGATGGACGCACTCTTACCCCCTGTGCAGACAAAGCATGATACTATGGTCCATAGCAGCTTCCATGGGCATTCATCTGATAGCTCACTTTCTTCCAGGAAGGCTCAACACCTTGGCAGACCAATTGAGCAGGCAGGTCCTGGATCCTCACGAGTGGCAATTAAACAAGACCATCTTCTATTGCATCATTCAGCGTTGGGTAACTCCCCAGGTGGATCTCTTCTCATCTCCAACCAACCACCTTCTTCCAACCTTTTTCACCAGGGATCATCACAACAAAGCTTGGAAAGTGGATGCTCTGTCCTTCCCCTGGACACAGCTTTCGATCTATGCATTCCCTCCTCTGCCTGTTCTTCCCAGAGTGCTGTTAAAGATAAGGGATGAAAAACCACGGGCCATCATCATAGCTCCAGACTGGCCCAGTCAACATTGGTATCCACTACTTGCAGTCTCTCCCAGTCTCAGCCTTGGCATCTTCTCCTGATACCAGATCTCTTGGTTCAGGAGGGGGGAAAAATTCTGCATATTCATCTTTAGACTCTGCATTTGGCAGCTTGGCTCATAATTTAAACTTTCCCAACAAGTGGTTGAGGTACTTCGTGAGGCCAGGAGGCCTAGCACCTTGAAATCTTACGCAGATAAGTGGAAAAGATTCTCCATTTGGATGCAGAGTAGAGGGGAAGACCCTTCTCAGCCTACTCTTCCTCTTATTCTTGACTATCTGGCAGGCTTGCTTAATGGGGGACTTTGCTTTTCTTCTATCAAAATCCATGCTTCAGCTATTTCTGCTCATTTTTCCTTTGAGCATCCCATTTTCTCTCATCCCTTGATGAAACAGTTCCTCAGGGGAGCTAGCAATTTAAAGCCTCCCAGAAGGGCACCTACTCCTGCTTGGGACCGCAGTTTTGTACTTGAGACACTTACTCTGCCTCCTTTTGAACCAGCTGCCTCAGCAGACCTGAAGTTTCTCTCCTGGAAAACTACCTTTTTTGGCTATTACTTCAGCTAGAAGAGTTTCTGAGCTGCAGGCCTTAATGGCAGTAGAGCCTTTTATCATCTTCCATGTGGATCGGGTTTCTCTTCAAACGAATCCCTCCTTTTATGCCTAAAGTGGTTTCTAGCCTGACTCTTAACCAGTCTATCCACCTGTCTACCTTCTTTTCTAATCCTCAGAATAAAGGGGAAAGGTTACAGCATTCCCTGGATGTGCAAAGACAGCTTAGATTTTACCTGGATAGGACTAAATCTTTTTGAAAGTCGGGTCAGTTGTTGGTCAGTTTTGCTCCTGGAGCACAGGGCAAAGCTATTTCTAAACAGACCATTTCTAAGTGGATTGCTCATTGTATTCACTTTTGTTACTTACAACATGACAAGATTCCTCCTCAGAGTATTAAGACCCATTCTACTAGGGCAGCCTACCTCAGCAGCTTTTTTAAGAGGTGTACCTACTAGGGACATACTGGAAGCAGCTACATGGACTTCTGTCCACACTTTCACTAAACATTACAATTTACCCTTGTTTTCTAAGTCCAGGGCTGGTTTTGCCACTGCAGTGTTGCAGGGCATCCTTACCAACCCATAAACAGTGGATGTTCCTCCTTCCTTTTGTTTTTTTTCCTGGGCTTTGGGAATCAACCCATTTTGTAAGGACTGCAGCAGTGAAACACGAACATAGTACAGTTGTGTACACTTACCATAAATGTAGATGTTCGAGTGTATTCACTGTTGCAGTACTGGTTTCCCCCCTTCCATCCCCCCTTTTTTCCTAGGGCACAGACTGGATTTTCTTTTCCTGGTCTAACCTTTTTTGGGGGGCTCCAGACAGTTAAGGCAAGAAAAACTGAGGAAATGGCGTTGGCTGCCTTCTTTTATACCTGACGTCAGGCCTAAACTGAAGGCAGCCAATGTCATAAACCAAGGACTTTGGTATTGTGGCTGACTGTGGGCTACTGGGAGCCGGATAACCCATTTTGTAAGGACTGCAACAGTGAAATACACTGAACATCTACATTTATGGCAAGTGTACACAACTGTACTTTCTTGTTCCACTTCACAAGACAGGTGGTGGAATGGCAAGGATTAGGACCTAGGCATTAATATCTTTGGGTGGAGGGTTATATCTTTTCCACCTCAAGATATATATATATATATATATATATATATATATATATATATATATATATATATATATATATATATATATTCCCCTTCAAAACATCTAAAACCCATAACATCGAGACCAGAATATCTAAAACTCAAAAATCAAATTTATAATATGTAATAGTGTATCAGGAGCCTTTTCTTATTTGCAGTGGTGATGGACAGGTTGACAGACGAAATCAGACAGGAGGCCCCATGGACTATGATGTTTGCAGATGACATTGTGATCTGTAGTGAGAGTAGGGATCAGGTTGAGGAGGCACTGGAGAGATGGAGATATGCTCTAGAGAGAAGAGGAATGAAGGTCAGCAGGACTAAGACGGAATATGTGTGTGAATGAGAGGGAGGATAGAGGAATGGTGAGAATGCAGGGAGTAGAGGTGGCGAAGGTGGATGAGTTTAAGTACTTGGGATCAACAGTTCAGAGTAATGGTGAGTGTGGAAGAGAGGTGAAGAGAATACAGGCAGGGTGGAATGGGTGGAGAAGAGTGTCAGGAGTGATTTGTGACAGACTGATACCAGTAAGAGTGAAAGGGAAGGTCTATAAGAGGGTAGTGAGACCAGCTATGTTGTATGGGTTGAAGACAGTGGCATTGACAATAAGGCAGGAGTCCGAGCTGGAAGTGGCAGAGGTAAAGATGTTAAGATTTGCACTGGGTGTGACAAAGATGGACAGGAATAGGAATCAGTGTATTAGAGGGTCAGCTCAGGTTTGATGTTTTGGAGACAAAGTCAGAGAGGCGAGATTGCATTGATTTGGACATGTAATGAGGAGGGATGATGGGTATATTGGGAAAAGGATGCTAAGAATGGAGATGCCGGGTAAGAGGAAAAGAGGAAGGCCTAAGATAATGTTTATGGACATGGTGAAGAGAGGACATGCAGATGGTTGGTTTGACTGAGCAATATGCAGAGGACAAGAAGAAATGGAAACGGATGATCCACTGTGGCGACCCCTAATGGGAACAGCCGAAAGAGAAGAAGAAGAAGTGTATCAGGAGATAAGTAAATGTTATAGTTTAATCTGTTAATCTTGTGGTATCACTGTGAGATGTTGTAGTTTTCATTTCTATAGTTATTATTTATATAGTGTAGGAAATAATACTCTTTATATATTGTTTATTTTGCCATTCTGTATGTGTGTTTTTAGGTCATACAGGTAAGTGATATAGACATTGTGTGTACATTCTTTATGGTGATTGTGATACAGTGGGGTTAGGAAATTAACTTTTCCTCACTATAGTGCGATCTCGGAGTTAGTATATTTAATGTACGGGGAGTGGGGGGGCCCATGGAGGGATGCAGGGCGGCTTACCCCCCCTGCAGAAACGTAGTAAAAAGTGTGTTGGGTAGTTTGGTGGTGTTATATGTGGGAGGGGATGTTATTTTTATGTGATTTGTAGTGTTTGATGTTCTGTTACACATTTTTGATGTTATGGGTTTTAGATGTTTTGAAGTAGACCGATATATGTATATATATATATATATATATATATATATATATATATATATATATATATATATATAATTTTTTCATATATACATGTTTTTTGTCAGTTACTTCAGCCAGAAGTATCTCAGAACTCCAAACCTTATTGTGCAAACTTCCTTACTCTTATTCATCTATAATATTAGAGTTTTCCTACATTCAAATCCATCTTTTCTACGCAAGGTTCACTTAGAGTCTGCTCTAAACCACCTTCCCATTTACTTTTGTTTTTCACATCCTTTTATAACATGGGAGAATACCCTCTTCATCATTTGGCTGTATATAGACAATTGAGATTCTGTCTGCACTGTGAAATACAAATCAAGCAAGTATAATCAGTTGTTTTAAGCTAGGTTGGGACAAAAAGTATTTAATGTTACCCTATCCAGATGCATCCCCTACATTTATGCTTTATTAAACAAAAGTTTCCCATGTAAACCAAAGGCTTAATCAGCCAGGCCTCTGCCTTCTTTAAAATCTCCTTGGTCATTAATATTTGTGCAGCAACCACTTGGTCAGCTATGAGTACTTTCATCAAACATTACAAGCTGAACACAGTGTCTAGGTCCAGGTCTGAATTGTGGGTCATTATTCTCTGTAGTCATACCTCCAAACTGTACCGAATAACTCGATTTTTACCGAGATTTGGGGCCCAAATAATGGGGTGCCACGATTCCCAAGTGGCACCCCTTAATTTCCGAGTTTTTCTTATCTTTTTTTTATTTTTATTTTTCTCGCTTTTGAGCCGACGTCATCACGTGCGTGATGACGTCCCCTCCGTTGGGGCTAACAACCTGTCGGAATTGAGCTCAAGGGCTCATGTGGACACTATGGATGTGATTCCAGCTGTTCAAATGAAGAGCGGGAAGCATTTTGTATCTTTTGGCTGCATTTGTAAGCCATTAGATTGCTGCATTATTTCCGACTTCATTTTCGGATTTATTCTGGCTGGCTGGCTTATTCTCCTGTGGTGAACAGAAGGGACTGCTGCATTACTTCCTGATTCTGGCTGCATTTATCTTGCGAGACAAATGGGTAGGATTCTGCTTCTGCTTTTAGTTTTGACTGCACTCAATGTTAGGTTTCCTGTCTGGCTGTTATCTTGATTGTGAGACGAATGGGTAGGATTTTGCACAGAAAGGATTGCTGCATTTATCTTTTACTGCACTCAGTGTTAGGTTTTTAGTTTTGGCTGCACACTGAATGTTAGGTTATCTGTGTGGCTGATGTTCATCGTGTTACACTGCTGCAGTCATTACACTTGGGTTATCCTGCAGTCAGGCGGTTCCCCAGTCGGCCTGAATTCCAAAGTCTTGGTCCGGCGTCGGTTGCTGTCGTCTCCTCCCTGACGTCAGTGCGACAGGGGTATATAAGATGCAGCCAACGCCATTTTCTTCAGTCTTTCTTTCCGCGCAGTGCCCGAAGCAAAAGCAGTTCGCAAGTGCCGGTCGGCCGACTCCTGAGATTTTCATTCCGAATCCAGAACCAAAGTCTTCTACAAAGCTAAGTACCCGTTGAAACTTTTCTTGCCTCAGACCGATGTCAGTAAAAGTTAATAACTGTATTTCTTGTGGGAAGCAAATACCTCATAAGGATTTCCATTCCTATTGTATCCCATGCCTAGGTCCAGACCACGACGTCACTGGTTGTCGGTTTTGTGCTAGGTTTAACAAGCGCGCTATTAAACGTCGGTTTGATTTTGCCCGACATTATTTTGGCAGAAAATTCAATTACACTATGCCGTCGGAACTACCGACGACCGGAATACATAAAAAGCGCAAAGACAAGGACAGGCATCCGAGGCCCAAAACTTGACGATGAAGCCTCTTCTAGGCCGGTGCCCGTTCTCCGGTTTTCAGCGAGGTGCCTTCGCAGCCCCTGACAACCGCTTCTGCAGAACCACAGGCTGCTTTCGACTCCCACATGGAGCTGGCTGGGCCTTCAGATGCACAAGTTTTTCAGCCTACCAAAACTATAACCCTTCAGAGGGAACCAAAGTAGCTGAGCTATCCACAGCTTCAGAGGGTGTTTTCAGACCTACTCAGTTAAGCATTAAACCCTCTGCTAAGTCTAAGCCTCCCTTAAAAACAAAGAAACAAACACAGCATTCTCCAGGACAGGCCTCCAGGCCTAAGAAACAAATGCTCAAAATGGCCCGAAGACCTTATCACCCTGATCAGAGGGGTCCCATCCCCCTCCTGATAAAAGGCCCAGACAGGATGCAGACTATGACTCATCCGACCAGGTGTCCATTTCTTCAGATTCATCCTCAGACCTAGGATATGCTTTACCCCCTTAAGAGGATTCTGATGCTGAGGAATCAATTCCATCAGCCTCTCCGCCTGAGGACTACTCCTTTGGGGAAACCTTACATACCATGAGGCAGCATTTCCATTGGGAAGGCCAGGATTACTCAGAATCCAAGAAAAGGCTCAGAGACTTCCTTTTATTACCTCAACACAGACCTCTTGCTATTCCGCCAGTGTTAGATATTGTGGATAATGTGTATACTGAATCCAGCTTAAATCTTGACTCCTTACCTCCAGCGCCAGTTAAACCTGACCAATATTACAGAGTCCATGACTCACACACATTTCTGTATAAAAGCCCTGTTGCTGACCCTGAAACTATTTCTCAGGGACCCAAAGGGATTAAGGCCTTATCAGCGAAAAACCCAGTTCCCTCTGACAGAGATTCCAGAGCATTAGACAGATGGGGAAAGAAAGTATATACATCTGCAACTTTAGCAATGAGAGCCTTAAATTGCCAGTTTCACATGCTAAAATATCAACAATTTTTGATGTCTCAGTTGAAACAAAAAATGCTTCCAGATTCAGATCCTCGTAATTTTAAAGAAATGCAGGATTTATTGCATGCAGCTGAACAAGTGGGAAAACATACTTTGCAATGTGGTTTTGTTTCTTTAGAGACCTTCTGTAGAGCAGCATTTACAGGCTCTGTCATTAGAAGGCATGCTTGGTTAAAAGAACATACGTTACCTGATCATGTTAAAGCAAAATTATTGGATGCACCTTTGCAGCGGGATGTGTTATTTGGAGTTAAAGCAGAAGAGGTATTAAAGAAGATGGAGGATAAGGCAAAATCTATGCAAATGGTGAAGGATTTCTTACAGGTTCAGCCTCCTTGATTTAGCAGAAATTGGCCAACTAAGAATTGGTCCTTTCCAGTTACAGACAGACCTCAAAGGGGCAGATACAGACGTCCAAGAGGTAGAGGTCAACCACAAGGTCCTTACAGGCCTCGACAATGGGGTGCACTAGGCCAGAAGGAAGGGGAAGACAGGCCCCAACCATATAAAAAGCAGCCTCAATGACTTCCCACTACAGCTGCCAAACAGCTCTCTCTTAGCAGCCCCCTTAGGAGGAAAACTGGCACGTTTCTATCACAATTGTAATTGGATTACCAAAGACAAATGGGTTCTCAACATTGTATCTCAAGGTTACAGGTTCCACTTTCACACTCTGCCAAGGTTAAAAGGAATGCCAAATCTGCCACCAAATCAATGGGCAGAGGCTCAAAAACAAATTACAGCACTCATAGACATGAGAGCTATTCAAAAGGTACCACCACAGGAGCAAGGACAAGGATTTTACTCAAGACTCTTTCTGGTTCCCAGAAAGGACAAAGCCTGGAGGCCCATTCTGGATCTTTCTTCTCTAAACACTTACCTGGATGTTCCGAAATTCAAAATGTTGACACTACAGCAGCTTCTTCCCATGCTGGGCAAGAAAGCTTGGCTCGTGACCTTGGACCTCAAGGAGGCATACCTGCATGTCCCTATCAGACAAAACTGCAGAAGATACCTCAGATTCATAGCTGATTCAATGCACTATCAATTTTCTGCACTGCCCTTTGGCTTATCTACTGCGCCCAGGGTCTTCACAAAGTGCCTGGCACCAGTAATTGCATTTTGCAGACAGAAAGGAATTCAAATTTATCTGCACCTGGACGACTGCCTGATTCAAGAAGAGAGCAAGGACATTCTTTTAAAGCATCTGGCGTTCCTAAAAAAGTTATTAAGTTGCCTGGGGTACACAGTAAACGAAAAGAAATCAAAACTAGTGCCCTCACAAGAGATAATATTCCTGGGTGCCAGCTTGAACACAATGGCCCAGATGGCTTATCTCACGCCAGACAAGCAAGGACAACTGACTCAATACTTTCAATTGATGGCAACAAAGACCCAACTCCCTGCAAGAAAAATTCTGCAGGCCTTAGGTTACATGGCATCTTGCATACTACTAATTCCATATGCCAGACTGCATATGAGGAAACTACAATGGTACCTAAAGAGTGTATAGTCTCAACAATGTCAAAGTTTGGAAACAGTTATACCACTAATTCCTTGCCTTCAACAGGAGTTTCGATGGTGGGCTCAAGCTTGTCACCTCAACAAGGGACAGCCTTTCACTCAACCCACAGCCAGGCAAACACTGACAACAGATACATCGGATTACGCCTGGGGAGCACACATGGCAGGAAAATGTATTCAGGGTGAGTGGCCCGCAGAACAAAGGCATCTTCACATCAATTAAAAAGAGATGCTAGCTGTACAAAATGCCCTTATAGCTTTCAAGGACCTGCTGCATCCAGGACAACTATTACTAAAGACAGACAACACCACAGTTATGTGGTACATAAACAAGCAAGGGGGCACACACTCCTACCCCCTCTGCAGACAAGCCATGACCTTGTGGAACACAGCTCTAGACTACCAAGTTCATCTGCAAGCACAATTCCTGCCAGGAGAGAAAAACACACTGGCAGACGACTTAAGCAGAAACATCATGGATCCCCACGAATGGGAATTGAATCCACTAATATTCAGAATGATAACACAAAAATGGTGGAGCCCGGACATAGATCTCTTTGCATCCCCAATGAATTGCCAGCTACAGAAGTTCTGCACAAGGAGTTCCCATCCACAAGCATGGAAAGTGGATGCCCTCTCAATCAGCTGGAAAAACCTACAAGTATACGCTTTTCCTCCTCTACCTCTCCTTCCAAAGGTACTCATAAAAGCCTGGCAAGAAGAGCCAAAGATTATCCTGATTGCACCAGACTGGCCATGCCAGCACTGGTACCCAATCTTAAAGAACTTAGCACAAGAACCACCCTGGATTTTGCCTCAAATCCCACATCTGCTGACTCAGCACAACAATCAGAGACTTCACAGCCAGTTAAAGACCTTAAACTTAGCCGCATGGAAAATTCCTTAGTCAAGCAAGCAATGCCTCTCTCCAAAGCTGTTATGGATGTCATTCTGGAGGCCAGAAGGCCTAGTACCAGGAAAGCCTATTCGGATAAATGGATGAGATTCTGTGCCTGGAACCAGGCTCACAGCCTTGACCCTCTTGTTTCAAACATTCCTCAGATACTACAATATTTAACTGAGATGCTGGACAAGGGCCTCTCCTTTTCATCCATCAAGATCCACGCCTCTGCCATTTCTGCTCATTACAACACGGTTCCACCAATTTTCTCTAATCCTTTGATAAAACAGTACCTCAGAGGGGCTAAAAACATAAGACCGCCCTGTAGAGCACCTACTCCAACTTGGGACCTCAACTTTGTTTTGGAAAAATTTACTTTACCTCCTTTTGAGCCAGCTAACACAGCAGAATTAAAATACATCTCTTGGAAAACTGCTCTGCTACTGGCAATAACATCAGCACGAAGAGTTTCAGAATTACAGGCACTAATGGCAGTGGAACCTTTCCTCATTTTCCACCAGGACAGGGTGTCTTTAAGGACTAACCCTACGTTTATGCCAAAGGTGGTATCAAGTGTGGCTCTAAACCAAACTATTCACTTGCCAACTTTTTTTCCAAAACCATAGAATAAAGGGGAGAGACTACTGCATTCTTTGGACATTCACAGGCAGTTACACTTCTACTTGGACAAAACCAAAGCTTTCAGAAAATCTGAACAGTTATTGATAGCATATGCTGCAAGGAGCACAGGGAAAAGCCATTTCAAAACAGGCTATTTCAAAATGGATAGGACATTGTATACGTTTCTGCTATACACACCATGGGAAACCTGTACCTAGCAGCATTAGATCTCACTCCACCAGGGCATCAGCCACTTCTACTGCCTACCTCAGAGAAGTGCCTACCAAGGATATTTTGGAAGCAGCAACATGGAGTTCTGTGCATACCTTCACCAAGCATTACCATTTGCCTTTATACTCCAAATCCAGAGCTGGCTTTGCCACTGCTGTGCTGCAGAACCTTATAGCCACCCCTAATGCCTTATAGAACCAGCCACCCTACTTCAGCTTTGGGAGTCCACCCAAGTGTAATGACTGCAGCAGTGTAACACGATGAACATAGTACAGTTTTGTACCTACCATAAATGTAGATGTTCGAGTGTAAACACTGCTGCAGTCCAGGTTACCCTCCCTCCTTCCCCTCTTACTTGTTGGTACGTACCTATGTCTTCTACCCTTAACTTCCTATGGGGAGTATTTTCTGGTGACTGAAAGTTGTTGTTTGCTTTTCTTATGTATACTTTACTAGCAGTTTGAATTGCCTACCTATTTGGGGGCACCTGACATCTGGGGCAAGAAAAACTGAAGAAAATGGCGTCAGCTGCATCTTATATACCCCTGTCGCACTGACGTCAGGGAGGAGGTGACAGCAACCGACGCTGGACCAAGACTTTGGAACTCAGGCCGACTGGGGAACTGCCTGATGGCAGGATAACCCAAGTGTAATGACTGCAGCAGTGTTTACACTCGAACATCTACATTTATGGTAGGTACAAAACTGTACTTTATCTCGATTGCTATACGAACGGGTAGGATTCTGCACAGAAAGGATTGCTGCTTCTGCTTTTATCTTTCTTTTACTGCACTCAATTTTAGGTTTTTAGTTTTGACTGCGCACTCAATGTTAGGTTATCTGTGTGGCTGTTATCTCGATTGCTATACGAACGGGTAGGATTCTGCACAAAAAGGATTGCTGCTTCTGCATTTATCTTTCTTTTACTGCACTCAACATTAGGTTTTTAGTTTTGACTGCGCACTCACTGTTAGGTTATCTGTGTGGCATTTATCTTGATTACAAGATGAACGTGTAGGATTCTGCACAGAAAGGATTGCTGCATTTATCTTGCTTTTACTGCACTCAATGTGAATGGATTCTGCACTCAGGTTTATTTTTTCTGGCTAGCTATTGACTGCATTGCTATTTCAGAAGTGTGTGTCTGTGTGTGTGTCTTTGTCTGTGTCTTTGTCTGTGTGTGTGTCTGTCTGTGTGTAAATGCCCCAATTTGAATACACCTAGTGGTTACAGGTACTCTGGCTCAAATCCTGTACCTTGGGTACAAGGTAAAAAGAGCGCAAGTCCACAGCCACCACCACTTGTGAACTTATGCCTCATATTGTATATCTGTTCCTCAAAATCAGTGGTTTTCAGGATTTTTCTAGCAAATCACTGAAAGGTTAAATTCACTAAATAATGACAGGCATTTGAATTTCAGACTTCATATTCTTCAGAAAATTAATGGTAACAAAACCTCTTATTCTAGCAATTTTCTAAGTTTGTAAGATCAGTATTTTAAATGTGTCCCTGTTTTGGGGCTGTATTCCCCCATTGTTAGCTTTGTCCATGTTTTTTGTGCTATGACGTTGTGATGAGAGCTATGGTGAGACGTGAGAACTGAATTCACTAAATGATAGCCATTTAAGTTTCAATCTTCCTATCAGAAAGGACACTGCTGATTTGGTATAGTGGTATGTTGTTCTGAGTGTAGTCCATAGGATTCTGGGTTCAAGATTTGGCAGTGAAATGCATGGTGGTAACATATTTTATTCTAGTAACTTTCCAAAATTATACAAGCAATGTTTAAAATGTGTCCCCCTGTTTTTTGGCCTTTTGCCTCCCCCCAAAAAAAAAACTGAAATTGAAAGTAAGTGTAAGAAGCTGTGCAAGATGCCTATGGCTTACACTACTGTCATTTATTTATAACATATATATATATATATATATATATATATATATATATATTGTGTGGGTGTGGAATTAGTAGACTTTTATGATGGAAATTCTCTGAATTGGGCAGTTTTGTCATTATTGGTTCGTGCATTTTGTTTCATTACCTACTGGAAAAATGTTCAAACAATAAATTTAAAATGCACTTTAACAAGTGTGCTATATTGTACAAGGAATATATTTTAATAAAGTCATGAAGGTGCATCAAAGAACACTTGTATGTTTCTTATTTTGTGTGCAAGGGGCCACTGATTTGAAAACCGCCCAAAGGTAATCTTTATCCACCACTGGCCAGATTCATTTTCTTTGGATGTGGTGTGGGTTTCATTGAATGTGAGTTTCAAGGGCAGAGAAGTTTTAATGCCAAGTCTATTCATTGTGAGACAGCATTGCTTATTTTAGCAGATCTTGATTAATGTTTGTGCATTGTGCTATAAAATGTAAAAAAAAATCCAAATGATTGTAGAAGTAAAGCAGTATGCACACATTAGTGTTTATGGCAAATGGGGCGAAATAGCCAAGTAATGGGACTTTGGAATGGCTATAGGAGGACTCTGGTGTCATATTTTGGTTGTCTTTTCTTAAGTTTGAATTTGAAAGCTGGTATCCCACAATTCCATTGCAGTGGGTGGGGTTACGTAATTATGTATGCACATTTTATGTTAATCAGCGTACAGATTTGTACCGATTTTTCATGGGTTTTGTCCAGATTTTCGGTGTTTCCAGGTTGAGAGGTATGTCTGTAGTATTCTGTCATGATGCCTCCCAGAATCTTAGCTGGAAACACTGTCCCTTCTGGTGAAGTGTTTGGACTGGATAGTCTACAATATGATAACTATATATTCAATTATAATGTTAGATCTCGATTATCCATGTCCATCTACTTTACCAACCCTTTCTCAACCCTACCTTCCAAATTGTCACCTATTATTTCCTCACAGACCTCGTCACATTCTTGATCTTCCTTTTTCTTGCTATGCCATACTTCCTTTCTTGTAAGGGAAGTGTTTGGTTAGTCAGTCAAACTTAATCTGAAGTAACAGGGAGCACTGATGCACTGTAGGAGGTAGGGGTGGGGCGGGGTGAGCTGTGTGAGGAAAGCCTTTTGCTATGTTGGTGCTAAATGAGGAGCCAGTCCCAGCCAGTAAAATGGAAGGACAAGATCTAATGTTATGGCAGGTATATAACTATTATTTTTTTTTTTGGTATGTAATTCACATCAGTTTTCTGCTTACTTTGCTGCTAACTGGACAGAAGATGTCAAACGTTTCTCTGACAGAATGTCTGAGAGATTGTGTACAATTTTGTCATCAGAGATAGATTAATGCTGTTTCAGGAAAAGAGTGGTCACATCTTAAGCCTTTTTTGTAAATGTTCCAGGGGGTGCAATGTGTGGCTGGTACAGGATCCTTCTTGCATTTAATTACCAGACACTACAAGCTGAATGTTAGTTTGAGGCAGCTGTCTTCCTTTTGGGTTAGCACTCTCAACATAGTCTTGGAGGAAACCTTTGAAGAAGTCTAGCTGAAATTCTGTCCTACTTGTGGAAGAGGATTGTTGAAATCATCATGGGTACAAAATCTGTATATTTATGATATAGATGATCTTCATCCATTTTCTTCAGTATATCCACCTCCTTTGCTCCCTTCTGTTGTTAAGAAGGAGGTGTTGGGGGATATTTCTTTCAGTTCCTTTTTGTTAAAAGGTCTTGAGCTGCTTGTACAAATCTGGATTAAGGGAGTGCTGAGCATTTTGGGAAGATGGGAAGCACTAAAACCTGTAAAAGTTTGTGAGATTGAGACTCAGAGCTGGCACTTCAGTCCTACCCATTGAAGAGGGTGGACATTGATCTTGTAGATTTATCGTTATAAGTACATATGTTTAGCTTATCTTTTAATCAGTGGTGAATAATACTTTTACCACCATTGTCAAGTATTTTTAGGGCACTATTCTCAGTAGAACAGTAAACTTAGTTTCATCAGTCAGTCAGTACTTTAAGGTTCAACTTCTAAAACTGTTTTATAATTCATTTCACATTGGATTTTTGTAGAGCCCAAGAGGCCTATAAATACCTTTACAAAAACTGACATCTGATCTGTTTGTTTTTTGGGAAGCCATGAGAGGTCTAAGCTGGCACCATGCTCGAACACATTCATAATGAGAAGGAAAGCAGGCTTCTGGACTTTGGAAAGAAAGTGTACAACACTGCTGTTTCATAAGTCCATGGTATGCTTTGCCAAATGCATATTTCCAGGTAGCAAGGCAAATTTTCCAAACATGTAGAAGATATAGTCTTGGATTCTCCAGGTGAATCATTGAAAGACTACCTGTGCATATTAAAGCAAACTTCCTTTGAAGTAGGTAAGCACATGGTTAAATGTGGGTATCTTACAGTGGATGTGAGTAGTAAAGCAGCATTTGCTAAGGAAGTAAATGCAAATTAATGCCTGGTTAAGATTACAGCTTTTGCCAGAGGTTTTTAAAAAGTGGCAGCTTCTAGATATGTCTGTAAGTAAAGATATGCTTTAACATTCTCTGCCACAGGAAAGAGATAACTAAAATTGGAGGAGAAAAACAGGAATCTGGAATTAGTGAAAAAGTTAATGTTTTTTTGTAGATAACTGTTGCCGTAGTCTTAGCTACTAGGGATTCATCTGATTTCCAAAACTTTGAATTCTTCCTTCTTCAGGCTTGACAGACATCTGCTGCTCATGGAAGTCAGTACACTCCCTGTGTAAAACTAACATCTGCCTGCAACGTATTAGATATTTCTTGCCATAGTTTTCAACATTTGCACCACTTTAATTGCATCAGTAGTCTGGCATTGTTCAGTCTGCTCTTGAGTTCAGTACAGATTAAGTACTCCAGTGGAGAATTGTCTTAACCATTTTACAGAAAATCTGTTCTATTAACTTTTTAAAGTTAGAGTAATATTTAAAAATTTAACCTGATTGTGGGCCTTTCTCCCCAATTATTTTTGTTTTTTCCAGAATTCTTGAGGCAAGAAGTTAAGAGGTGTTTCCCTTTGGAATAAGTGCATTAAGGAGTAGTCGGATAGGGATGCAGATGATGAGACTTTCACAGCTCTCAAGACTGTACATCTCAGATTCCTTAATACTGTAATGAATCTCCTTTAGAGGCTGTCTTACCAAGGTTTGCAGACAGTTCCCACTGAGCAGAGAGCCATGGTATGGTTCTTTGAACAAGATGCCCCATCACAGATGTCCATAGCTAGATTTGTGGCTTTGGAAGGGAACACCATGCATGCTCTAGCCTTTTAATGGATACTGTTCTTGTTATGGAGGACTTCCATGATCATGTTTTGGAAGTCTGAAAGTCCCCCCCCCCCCCCATCGAAGGTCTCAGCGTCCAAGGCAGATGCCCTAGCTAAGATAATGTAGAGGGTGAAGCATAAGATATCCTCATGCCTGTCAGGCATCCAGAGCACCTCTGCTCCTCCACGCATTCCTGATTATCCCTGAACAATGAATCTCCTTGGTCAAATGCTTACTTCAGGCATTGCAGAGGCTGTAACCAAGTTGTGATCTACCCTTTCTTTTTGGAGATCCTCTAAGTAAAGAAAGAGGAACCCCTATCCTTAAAAGGAATGCATGGCTCCACAGCGATTGAGGAGGAATAAGGATTCTTCCCAAATATCAGTCTCTCACAGTCTGTGACACAGATACAGAGGGTAACATTTCCTCTACTTCATTGACAGAGAAAATCTCATTTGGGGGGACATTTTTGCAGAATGAAAGAGCACTTCAGATGGGAAATGGCCTAGAAAATAATATATATTTTGATTAACTGGGCCTGGATTTCTGCAAACATGTAGCTATTCCTCCAACTTTGGGTACTCCTGAGAATACAAAGAAGCCTGGCAGCCAGCCCTTTACCTCATAGAAGCTTTACATTCTACAGGGTCCTGAAAACCACAGATTCCGTCATAAAAGCCTGATCAGGACTAGAAAGTGGTCTCTGTGAATTTAGGAAAGGAGTCCTAGTTAGTTTCTGTTCCCATTGCTTCCCAAAAGATAAAGAATGGCTTGGGATGAATGTGCATACTGCTGCCATTTATGTTGTCAAACCTACCGAAGAAAGTATCAAATTGCTGTCTTGAGCAGAAACAGCTGGGGGGGTCACTTATAAGAAGACATGGTTGGCTAGTGCTGCAGTACCTGCAGAAGAATGTCAGGATGCAACTTCTCAGTGTACAAGTAGGTAATAAGCTGCTGACTGGGAACACATTGGTGAAGTATTCAAGAAGACTGAAAAAGGGATAAGATTCTGCAGTCAGTGAAATAAAATTTTCATTCCTCCATCTAAAGCTGACTTTTTACTGTCACAGGCAAGGAAAAGCTAAGCAAGTAATGGAAGGAAAGGGCCAGTACAAGAAGAAATAGCAGGAAGTCAAAAAGTGAAAACCTGGGTCACCCCTTTGGGTTCTTCAACCACTAGGGAGCAGCCGTGACTATGACAATCTTCTCTCCTCTAATTAAACCCCCAACTCCATCTCTTCTTTCTCCTCCTGCTCCCTCAGAATAGCAGGAAGTATAACCCAGTGCATAAAAATGGGGAGTTTTTCACAAGAGATGATTAAGTTCTGCAGGTCATAGCTCGACGTTCCAAACTCCAAGATACCCAAGATGTCAGGCTTTCCTCCCTTGCCAGGAGATCAAGTGCACTTAGTCCTATCTGTAATTTAGGAACTCCAGCTGTTGGGAGATAACAGAACCTGTAACAATACAGGACCAAACATGGGATTCTGTTTTGCTGTTCCTTGTACTCAGGAAGGTCCAAGGAGACCCAGCCTAGATCTTTCAAGACCCAGCACTTATCTCAGGGACACGGAATTCAAAATGCTGATATTTAAGGCCCCTCTGGCAGCCAAGTTTCTGCAAGCCTCGGTCACTTTGGATCTCATAGATGCCTACTGTAACTCCACATGCTCATCTAAAAGGACCACAGATGCTTCTTCAGGTGTGATGCTTGGGGCCTTTCCTTAACCTCCTTGCCTTCATATTGGCTGTTACCCCATTGGGTTTTTCGTAAAGTGTGTGGCTCCACTAATAGGTTATTGCAGTGCAAAGGACATCCACGTCTGCCCTTGTGTAGGTGACTGCATCATCTGGGCACTATCACAGAAGGACAGGGTTTGGCAGTTTACCTTGGATTGCTTATAAAGTCTCAGGTTCTTATTCACTGTCTCACAGTCTTCCTTCACCCATTCCAAATGCGTGAAATTCTTCGAGTCAGTTTTGTTCTTGAGCAGCCTGAGCCCCCCCCCCCCAAAGAAAAGCTGAAATGTTTGGAACAGTGTTTCCTCACTATAGCCCAGAAGAGGATCTCAGCCAGATACTGCTTTAAGGCACTAGGTTACATGGCCCCTATCATACTAATGGTACCCATGGCCAGAATACACATGTGGAAGCTCCAGTGGTACTAAGATCCAGTTGGAGTAAATGCTGAGAGTCTTTGGAAGAGCTAATTCCTCTCATATCTTGCATTTCCTAGGAACTATAATGGTGGTACATCCAGGTTAGGCAGAACCAAGGGTGTGCCATTACACAGGAACTCTGCCATCCGTCCCTAACCAGAGATAGTTTGGTGGGTATATTGAGAGACGCTCAAAGTTCAAGGCTGCAGCTCAAAGGAAAGAACACGTAAATGAGAAACAGTGTGTGGTCCTAGTGCTGGCATTTCATGCTTTTAAACCTATCTGAGAGTGATATAATTGCAGGTGACAACTGACATCACTATAGTAATGTGATGCACCAACAGGCACAGGGGAGCTCATTCTCTCCTCTTGTGCAGGTTGGCTGTGCTTCTAGGAGATAACCTTGCAATTATGGATGACTCTATAAAGGCAATTTACTCCCTATCACAGTTGAACTCCATGGTAGACCAGTTAAGCAGATCAGCAAGAGATCCTTATGAATAGATATTACACAGAGATATTTTTCCTTCAGTTGGTACATGGATGAGGGTCCCAGCATTAGACATTTTTGTCTATCCAGATAGCAAACAAGCTAAGTCTCTTTCCTAAAGAAAACCACACAAAGAGGCTTGGGCAGTGGATACCTTTTCCTTCAGATGGACAGATCTGTTGCTTATGCATTCCATCCAGTCATCCTGTTTTCCAGTGTGATTCAAAAAGGAAGTAAAGAGGGGCCAAAGGTGCTCTTAATATAGCACCCTTTTGGCTCCGGCAGTACTGCTTCTCTCTTCTCATGGAATGTCCAAGAAGAAACCATATGTATTGCCTGTGCACATGGATCTGGTATGTTAGAACAATGGAGCTGTCATATGTACAAATCAAACACTTTGTAGCTCATAGCCCAAATGATTTGACAGTTTCACCCTTCAGGCACCATTTTATAAGGATGTGTGTAACCCACTTAAGAAGGCTAGGAAGCCTTGTTTGTGTCTTTCGGCTTTTCCCGGTTAGGGGTCACCACAGCGGAACTCCGGTCCGCTAATGATTGGTAGTGGATTTTTACGTACCAGGTTTCCATCCCTGACGCACAACCTTCAACGAAGGCACGCCCCATTCACGTATGCCTCCACACAGAAGACGTAAGAAGGCTAGGAAGCCTAATGCTTGAAAATCGTACTTATCCAAATAGAAGAGTCATCCCTCCCATAGTACCACAAAATGAAGCAGGACTTCAGTACAACACCAGTGTCTGAGAACTGTGTAGCCTGTGCTTCCATTAAGTACTGCTTTCATACATTTCAGCCTGATTGCCTTTGGACATATTATTGGCATGCCTGCAACAAGTTGAACATTTTCTCAAAGTGATCATACATTTGTGACCACTGAGGAAGAAACTAGCTCTGCCTTAAGACTTGAATTATACCCTCGAAAAATTGATCCAGTCACCATTTTAATCTATAGCTACAGCCTCCAACAAATATTTGATTTAGAAGACTGCCTCGTTGCTGGTCATCACATCTGCCAAGAGAGTTTCAGAAATCCAAGCACTCATGTAGAGGCCCCTTTTTAAACTTCCTTAAGGACAGGGTCAGCCTTTGAACCAGTACATCTTTTATGCCAAAAGTAGTCATGACATTTTCTCTTAACCAAGCTATTCAGTTTTGTTTTCTTTCATGCTCTCATAATAGAGGAGAAGGAATCCAACATTTTCTAGATATACACAGGCAGCTAAGATATTAGAGCATTTGAGTACTGTTGCAGAAGCCTAGTCAATTTGGATCCTGCGTCCACTGACCAGCCTGATTTCAAAGCTAAAAGATGTACTCTGTCTGGAGATTGAGGGGCACTCCTTATAAAAGGACAACTAGAGCACCAAAATAATCTGAGATTTCTTGCTGCCAAAGTGTGTTCCTTCGACAGACCCCAGAGGAGTGACTGCCCTTACTGCCTCATTTAAAACTGCTCCCACTGTAGACATTTTTGTCAACAGCCATGTGTTTTTTGCTAAACATGTTCACCAAGTGTTATTGTCTCAGCTGCTGCTACTCAGTGAATCAAACTTCAGGACTGAATTTGACTGATTCTGTATAGTACGTTAGTCCGATGACTACTTTGACACTTTTGATTGCTGTTTGAGATTCAGCCTAAACAAAAACCCATCAGGGATGGTTCTGAAAAATAGATGTATTCTTTTTGTGTTATTTGATAGTGAGAGGGTCCTCTCTGAAGAGTCATGAATACATGTCCTCCATCCTCTTTATATAAGTGACTGTTCACTATCTACAGTTGTTGGAATTTCATGTAAGGTGGGCATGTGTTGTTCTCATCCTTAATTGTTAAGTAACATATTAAATCTGCCTTATTGCTGGCTGCACTGTGTAGAGGGAAAAGCCCTGATTAGAATTTGGGATTTCCTAGCAATTCAGAAGTTATTCAGCAACCCGAGATAAGAGTGCCAGCTTTCCCCATCACAGTAAGAGGGAGGGAAGTGGTTGGGTGTGCAGCTGTATTGATTGACACAATAGCTAGGTATAAATGCAGACCAACTGGCCTTTGATATGGATTTTATTTGCCAAGTCGCATATAGTTCTTTAGCCAGATTTTCCTTGTGCAAGGAAGTGCTCAGGTGCCTCTGGGATAGCATTGCAGATCCTACTTTAACAGCACTTGTCGGATATCTGAAAGGGAGGGAGAAATTATTTCCAGTAAAATGTAAAGGATTATGACATACCTAAAGCCAATCTATCCTCTTTACTGGTCAGCTTCTAAATTGAGGTCTCCATTCCTTTGCTCCCTCTAGTGGGAACAACCTAGGTTCATGTGGGAAAACTGAACATTCAGGCCTGGGAGGTAGTTCTGTGCAGCAAAAAAATATTTAAAAAATCTGCTTAACTTCTTAATTTGCAGGCAAATGCTTACTAGTGAACTGTCAGGGTCTGGAGATGCCTGTGGGAATGTAGCTGGAGCATTATGCCATGTGTCAGTGTAGCCATGAATACATCCATTAATGTGGAATTTTGCAGAAAACGTACCAAATTCAGTTTGGTGAAGATAGGTGCATGTTGGGTACTAACAATGAGGGGCCCTCACTTAGATCAGGTGATATCAAAATAACATACCTGTTATATCTAATGGTGTATGCAGTGTTTCACCTAGTGGCAGAGCACCTTACATGAGAATGAGTGAAATGGGGTAACTGCAAACCTATCATGAAAGCTAAAGATTTACAATTGCCATCAGAGAGAGCACCTAGAGAATTTTGACTGGTATCCCAAATGTCAAGAAATTCACCTTAAGAGTAAATCTTGAAAGGTGAACCTTGACATCCATTTTGAAAAAAACATGTTTTTAGATGTCCTAACTGAAATCACTGTTGCAGTGTTCCTAGCAGATGAGTTTTCATTGCTGAGGTCTGGTCGGGATACCAAAGCTTTACCTTCCTGACGGTGCACATTTGTATGACCTCAGTTCATGTGCATCGGGTATAAGGATGTACGGATGTGTGAGATCGTCAGGCTGTCCTGTTGCCACCCCAATGCAGGTTGTGTACCTGTCAGACTGATCTATGTTTGGTCATTGATACCATTGCTTTACTAATCATTGTCAGATAAGTGCCCCAGTGGGGAACCTTCCTTTACTTATATCTTAGACTGTGGTTTAAATTTGTTAGATGGCAGCTAAGAAGAGTAAGTGCAAGTGTGGTAGGCAGATTCTGTACAGAGACTTGCCTTTTCCTGCCTAGGCCCGGAATACAACCTCAAATCCTAATCCATCTATCAGTCTTTTGTAACCAAGAAGCACAGATCAAAGCTTTCCTCACTTAATGTCTTTCTTGGAACTCATCATTTGAAATGCCTAGCTCAGTCTAATACAGTAGACTTCCTCTTATCTGGCTTCTGTTTAACTGGCCTTCAAATTTCTGCTATAGCCCTAGCAAAAGGCAACAGAGAAGAACAACACTTCTGCCTCCAGTGGGCTAAATAATGACAGACATTTGAATTTTAGACTTCATATTCATTAGAAAAATACATACTAACACAAATCTTGTTATTCTCGCTGATTTATAAGGTATAAATGCTATTTTGTATGCTTTTTCTGATTAGCCAGCCATTAGTTTGTTCAGCCTAATGTCCGGTCCCAGCGAGACTGGATAAGAGGGAGTCTACTGTATAGCAGACCGTCTGACTTCCTACATTGCTCTTCCCCCTAAGAAGAAACTATCCCTGTACCCCCTGTTAAGAAGACCGTTCCTCCTCACAGCCAAATTCTCCACACTGATACCTCAGACAGGGTTTGGGGAGCCTGGACAGGATACAGCAAGGTACATGGAGAATGGCCATCCACTCTCCTGAAGGAACATATCAACCTGAAAGAAGTGGAGGGCCCTTCTGCAAGCTCTGCAGATTTTCTCACACCTTTTGAAACTGGGCACTCTCCTAGTATAAACAGGCACTGCCGCAGTGATGTTGTTTAACAAACAAGGAGGCAAAAGGTCTTACACCCTGTGCAGGTTGGCAGAGGAGGTTTGGCAAATGGACAGTCAGTTGAACATGACCCTCAGAGCAGCTTACATTCCCTCTGTGGAGAATGTGTTGGTGGACTGTTTGAGCAGGGAACTCATGCACCCCCAAGAATGGACCCTGAACAGACAGGTCTTCAAAGCAGTCATACATGGGGGGCACAAACTACTATTTCGCATTGACCAAAGTAAGTCAAAGCATAACTAGAGTTGTTCGAAGTATCTCTGAGTGTACAAACTGTTTGCAGTGTGTGTGTGTTTTATTACAGTGCAATTATTTCAAAGAGTTTGCTGTGTGCAAAGCACAGTTATATTGCAAAGTGCAGCCATTTCAAAAAGTTTCTTGTGGTGTATGCATTTATTCGCAGAGTGCCACCATTTGAGTGTTTCTAACACTGTACAGAGTTATTTCATAAAGTATAGCCATTTTGAATATTTTCTGGGATGTATACAGTTTGTTTGCAAAGTGCATTAATCTCAAAGTGTTTCCAAGGTTTTTCTGCCATGTACAGTTTATTCATAAAGTAGAGTCATTTCAAAGTATTTCTTACACTGATAAGTGTAAATTGGTTTCACAAAGTGCAGTGATTTTAAAGTGTTCTTGTGCTACGGAGACTTGGGAAAGTGCAGTTGTTTCAGAGAGTTTGTTGTGCTATTGGGCATAATTACAAGTACTGGCAAAAAATTCTGGCATATATATTTGTGTACAAGCAGCATTTTCTGACAAAGATGTACATATGAATACATTCATTTTGCTTAGCTGGGTCAGAAGCCATTGAAAGAGAGCACTCATTTGTGTATGCACCAGAAGTATATGCAGGGGAAGGGGAAACCATCATGTTGTGGTACAGGCTGAATCAAAGAAAGACCCTGAGTGTTTAAAATGTAAATTTAGAGAAATGTGCAACCCTCAGAAACATATTACATTAGAGAGACACTTATTTTATACAAGAGACCAAAAGCTAGGTGAAACTTTTGCAGCTTATATCATTGACTTGAGAAATAAAGCTAAAATGTGCAGAATTGGTGGCTTGAAATATGAGTTAATAAAAGACAGGCTTGTGTGTGGTGTTAATAGTGCTGCAGTGCGAAAGATTTTGCTTCATGACAGTGAATTAAAGTTGAGCAAAGCCATAGAGATTTGTCAAATCCATGAGCTCACAGAAGGGCACACAAGTATGCTTACAAGTGATAAGAGCATGGTTTCAACAGCCTCTAGAGCAAACGTGGACAGCATGCAACACATGGCAAGCAGAAACAGGCCTAAGCACATGGCAGCACCAACCCCTGTAGGTGTGGGAGGGAGAACCCAGAGCTTTCTAGCAAGTTCCAAGATGGGTTCAGTTAAAGGAGCATGCTCGGTCCAGTATGAGTGAATCAGCAAAGCCTAAGTCAAGTCTTATTGTTAACTGCCGTAATTGTGGAGCTAACCATGAGTCGAAAAGAGAGAAGTGCTTAGCATTTGGTCAACAGTGCCACAAGTGTAAAAAAATTGAACCATTTTTAAAAGTTTTGTAAATCAAGCACCCTCATTCAGTTATTAAGAAAAGTCACTCGAAAAAGCATATTGATCATGTAGAAAGCTGCAACTCTACTTTCTATGTAGATGGTGTATCAGTGGTCAGTGAAAAGGTTAATGCAGTAGATTTGTTGGCAAAGGACGAATTATTTTGTACTGTCCTGATCAATGGTAAACTTACAGAGCTCAAAGTAGACACTAGACAATTTTCACAGTAAACATTGGCTAAAGATAATTGTCACTGTTGATGCGGCAACCTGACCCTCTGCAAAAATGGGAAAAAGATGTCATGGATGAATGGATTAATATACTAGCTCAGATACTTCACAATTGTTGACAACAGCAAGAAAATTATCAAAATGCAGTATTAATTTGCTCACTTTTAGGAGTCTTACTGACATTGCAACATGCTTTTGACCTTCCAGTGATGACATTGTGTCACTGAGAAATATTATGTGTCTGTGAAATATGAACACAAAAACAGATATAAACATGATATCAATGTATTTAGTAAGAATCTAAGACAGAAATGTTATGAAACAGGAATCTTTTATAGTTTAAGTCTTTATCTATTTAACTTTACATTTACCATTCTTTAAATGTACCTGTAGATAGATAATAAATACAACTCTTGCTTTTGACTGCTTTAACTAAAATATTATCAGGACCCCCCTATACTGTAAGTGAATATTGACAATACATTTTTGTTTCCCACAACTAGGTTTCATACCATGCTCTCAGTAAAATGTAGCTCTCCCAGACCAGTTTTTAAACTATGAATATAAATGGCAAAGTATGAACAAGTGAAAAAAAATTAACATTTCTACTGTAGGGTATTCTAGATTTAACTACAGTAGTATAATTTTTATTTATATCTTTCCATTTCTCCTACTTACTAATATTAATTGGCAAGTCAACTGTTTAAGGAAGCTAGTCTGAAAAGTGTTTGGATGCTGTTATGAGATCTTCTTCTTTCGGCTTTTTCCCAGGTAGGGGTCGCCACAGCGGAGCACCTGTCCGCTCATGATTGGCAGTGGAGTTTTACAGTGTCGAGTTGCCAGCCCGGCGCCCAGCCTTCCACAGAAGGCGCACACATGTACACATTCACACCTAGGGCCAATTAAGAGTGCCCAATCCACCTACAGCATGTCTTTGGGATGTGGGAGGAAACCGGAGCACCCAGAGGAAACCCACGTGACCACAGGGAGGACATGCAGACTCCGCACAGCAGGCACCCCAGCCGAGAATTGAACTGGAGAACCTCTTGCTGTGAGGCGGCAATGCTAACCGCTGCACCACCAATGCTGTTATGAGATACGGGTATTAAATGGAAGTAAGAAAAAAACTTTGCCAGTTCTAAGCTGCCTTTATGCAGAAAGAGAGATAAAAGAACAAAAAAGTATCTAAAATATTTAATTTCCCTGCAACCTGCTAGAAAACCAACAGAAAAGCAGCTGGCAGAGCAACAAAAGCAATGCATGAACACAACAAACTTTAGAGGCCAGCATTAATAAGTAATCAACATTACTGGCTTTTGATTCAGGTGTAATGGGCGCGATTGTGATAGAACCAGAACCGGCAAATCAGCAATTAAGCAATTTATTCATAAGCTCAAACAGTAGTACTAGGGCTGTAGCTGTATTTAATGCAATTAAACAGCCCACCAATACATTAGAAATGCAGTTTGCAGACATTAAGTTCCAAACTGTCTGTTTCATCATGCCTCCTCCAACCACATGCATTTAGTATCCGTAGCCCCCTGCAGTTATGAAATATCTGAAGACTTTTTGCCTGCTGCCGATCATCACCATTCAATCAAAATAAGTTATTCACTTTTCTTTACTGAGCCGCTCTACTTCATTAAGTAAAAGTATCTCCTCTCTGCAATGTCCTTTTTCAAAGTCTGATCACTGTGGCTTAACAGAAAATCAGGCTGCCGTAACAGTAAAAGCACAAGTATCTCGAGCTCATTAAGTAAAAGTATCTCTGCAAATCAGGCTGCTGCTGTAACAGTAAATGCACAAGTATCTCGAGCTGAGCCACAATGCCGTTGTTCAAATTCAAAGTCTAACAGAAAATCGGTATGCCGTAAGCTTAACAGAATTGCTGCTATAACACTGCACTCTACTTCTCTGCAATGCCAAGTATCCCGAGCCACAAGCTTAAAATAATTCAAAGTTTCTTGCGGATTGCCTGCATGCAGCTTTAACACAGAACAGCTTGAAAACGAAATCTGAATTCACGACTAACCTAAAAAGTGCAAGCTTAACTTGCACACACAACTCTCTCAAGCCGAGCTCTAATCCTACACTTTTTTTTACCTTACCTGGCTGGAAAAAAGATACAAGCGAACCGCAAGTTAATGGCCCGGTAATTATTATGTCTGTCCTTGAGAAGCTGACGTCATCGCACACGACCTGCACGTAATGACGTCAGGAACACATTCATTCAAAAAAAAAAAAAAAAAAAAGGGCAAAAAACAAACCTGGGAAACTCGGATAATTACAGGGACCACGTGGAAAGTCGTGGCACCCCAATATTTTTACCTCAAAGCCGATATTTACCGAGGAATTCAGTATGGTTAAGATGTATGGTTCAAAGTGTAATGTAATCTTAGCAGAAACATTTGCTAAAGTGAGAGCTGGTGAGCAACTTAATTTGGTCAATTGTGCAAAGCTTGTTGCTTATGGAGGTCAAGAGATTCAAACCAAGGACTCAGTAGTGCTTTCATGCTGTTTAGCTGGGAACAGTTACAGCTTGCAATTTTTTGTAGTCCGAAGACAGACAGTTTAAGAATGAAACTGCTTTCTTTTACCGTAGAAATGCATCATGTAAGCACATATCCCAGTTCCAGCTTTACTGATACTATTTTCTCAGAGTATGCTGATGTATTCAACAACAAGCTAGGCAAACTTCCAGTTGTGTACTCCATGAAGTTAGACCCAGAGGTCAGTCCAGTGATCAGACCAGCAATAAGACTTCCAATAGCTGTGTAGGTCAAAGTCAAGGTCCAGTTAGACAAAATGGTGCAGCAAGGTATGATTTGTCCAGTCACAGAACCAACTGAGTGTGCATCATCCATGGTAGCTGCTCATAAGAAAAATTCAGATGAAATCAGAATATGCATTGACCCAAGAGACTTGAACAAGGCATTAAAAGACCTCATCATCTTATGCGTAGAGTCGAGGAGATTGCAACCCTCATGCCAAATGCCATTGTTTTTTCTGTCTTGAATACAAAGAGTTTGTTTTGGCAAGTGATGCTTGATCACAAATCTTCACTACTGACTACATTCAGTACCCTGTTTGGCAGATACAGATTCCTCAGGATGCCTTTTGGAATAAATTCTGCCAGTGAAGTCTTTCATCTTGCAATGGAGCAAATTTTTTTCAGGCTACCCCTGTGCTATAATAGTTGATGATTTACTTGTTGGAGGCAATGGTGAAACAGAGCATGACAGAAGCCTCAGGAAAGTTCTGGACAAAGTGCATGAAGTGAATTTAAAGCTCAATCCTCTGAAGTGTAAAGTCAGATTCCAGAAGATACTTATGTAGGTAATTTGTTTACCAGTACATGCTTACGATCATATCCTTCTAAACAAACAGCCATTCTTGCTTTGCCAGCTCCAGACAATGTCCATGCTCTACAGCGTTTTCTTGGTATGGTTAACTGTTTGATCAAATTTATTTTATTTTATTTTTATTTTACATTTGTTGACTGGGTTAGTCTAACTGGATATATGTCCATTTTCAGTAGAGGCCTGTGGAGATAAGCTCCAATAACACAATCATAAAAATTTCGGTACAGTACAACATTTTAACAGATAATAGTTCAATACCTTACTTTGAATGATTTCTCAGCTCAAGTTTCGTGGTAGAAAAATGACGCACTTCCATGACATCAAAGTCAAAATTCTCTGCATCAAGCTGTTTCATAGGTATCAGCTAGATGAAGAAGTTTACTTTTTATATAGACCATTTATCCCTGACTTTAATGAGTTATCACCACCTTTAAGAGAGTTGTCATGCAAAATTGTATGGTCATGGTTAGAACACCAGAGAACATTTGATAACCTCAAACAACAAATTGCTAGTCTGCCTACATTAAGATACTATGATATTCACAGACTAGTAGTTTTTTCCTGTGATGCTTCAAAGTTTGGTCTTGACGCAGCCATTCTTCAAGAGGGCAGACCTGTTGCCTATGCGTCTAGAACTCTTACCCAAACTGAGATGGAACTTTTGGCAATTGTGTTCGCATGTTCGAAATTCCAGGATTTTATTTATGGCCGAGCAATCCAGATATAAACTAATCATCAGCCTCTAGTTACTATTTTAAAGAAGCCTATGCATTCAGCTCCAGCAAGACTACAGAGAATGATGCTTAGATTGCAAAAGTATAATTTCAAAATGGTCTATACAAAAGGTAAACTTTTTCATCTGGCTGATACTTATGAAACAGCTTGATGCAGAGAATTTTGACTCTGATGTCACGGAAGTTCGTAATTCTTTTACCACGAAACTTGAGCTGAGAAGTCATTCAAAGGACTGATCCAATTTTGCAAAAGCTCAACAACTACATCAATGTAGGATGACTGTCAAAAATCCAGTGTACTGCCAGACGTACAGCCTTACTTCCAGACAGAGATGAGATGCTGATGGAAGATGGTATCATTTTCAAAGGACCAAACGTTATTGTTCCTACTTACTTACAACATGAATACATTCAGATTTTGCATCACAGCCACCCAGGTTCCGACTCTACCAAAAGAAGAGCAGGAGAACTAGTATTTCGACCTTCTCTAGCAAAAGACATTGATAAAGTGCTTTCTTCTTGTTTAGTATGCATCAGTACTAAGCCGCATTTGCAAAAAGAGCCACTTCATCTAAGCCAAATTCCTAAACTACCTCGGTCAACAGTAGCAACTGACATATTTGAGTGGAACAGTCAACATTACTTAGTGTTGGTAGACTTTTATTCGAACTGGTTTGAGATTGATTTACTAACTAACGTCCATTGCTGTTATTACATAGATGAAGTGTCATTTCTCAGTCCATGGTAGTCCACAAAAAGTTATTTCTGACAATGGTTCTCAGTTTACCAGTCAGTTGTTTCAGAGATTTGCTAAAGATTGGTACTTTATCCATGTTACTAGTAGCCTTGAATATCCAAAGTCAAGCAGCCTTGCTGAACGCGCAGTACAGTGGGCAAAGCAATTACTGGAGAAGTCAAAGTGTGACAATACTGATATCTTCTTGAATTTACTTAATCTCAGAAATATACCTTAACAATCTGCTAGGTTTGCCTGCCCAGAGACTTTTATCTAGGCAAACCAGAACAACCTTGCCAGTTCTAGTTTGTTGGTGCCTAATGCTAAAAACAACAGAGCAATCAAAGCCCAACTTTTTAAGAAACGTTCTTCTCAGAAGTCCAGCTATGATAAAACAAGCAGATTTCTTCATCCATTAAAAGAAGGAGAGGCAGTGGAGGATGCAAATGGCGAAAGCCTTTTATCGATTTGGTCAAGTTAGAACAAGCAGAGATCCTACTTAGTGGAATCTGAGGGTGTGGAGTACAGGAGAAACCATAGACATATTCTTCCTGTATCAGAAATGAAATTGCAGCATTGTACCTGTGATACAGACTCTGGATCTCAGAGCAATCCAGGCAATGTTCATGCTGAGGAACATGTCGCAGTATGCATTCCCGTTCCTGATGATGTCCCAGATGCCCCCAAAGTTGAACATTCCTTGAAAGCTGTTCCCATTGCTAGATCCAGTTCTGACTTTTATGTTGCACGCTCATGTCATATTTCCAGACCTAGTGTAAAATACACAGCAACTTGGACTTCATTGTTTTTCTGCGTGTCTAATTTCATGTGATTGCACGTCAAATGATAGCTCTGTATAACTGCATGTCATTGAATACTGTCATTTCATATGTGATCCATTTCTCAAAGAGGGTGGTTGTAGTTGTGTAGGTACCTTTAAGAAGCATTTCCAGATGTAGTACATGCAGGCAGCAGTGCCATTTTGAGAGAACAGCCAGAGTGTTAACATGTATGAATGCAGTAGTCAGCCTGTTTATAAGTCTGTTTAAGTAACAAAGCCTCATTTCTGATGTTTGTGTGTAATAACACTGCTTGAACAGAACCCATGAATGTTCGTTTGTTTTATCTTGACCAGACGAGCAACACTGAGTACTCACTTATTAGTTTTATCTCATGACAGAGACCTAAGCTGTAGGATGTCAGCAGCCTGCTGTTGCTCTTTCCTGTCTGTCTGTACTGCTTTATTTTTCCTTGATTAGCAGCACAGGTGGCAGAGGGACTGGGTGAGAAGCATGGTAGTGAATCTGATGTCTAACAGGTTGGCTTTCTGCATTATTAACTGCTACTGAAGCATTAATGATCTCCCACAGACCAATTCTAGCAAACCCATGCTGCAAGCACCCACCAAGAGGAGAAAACACTGAGAGAAGAAAGGAGCCACTTTTGAGATTTTAAGCATTTTTCCTCTGTTTATTTGCTAAGTTTTTCTGCATAGCCACCTATTTTGAGCATTTTCTGGCTTGTTAAACTTGATTTCTGCATTAGTAACTGTATTTAGAGCACAACGTAGAGCTGTTTACTGAATTTCCTGTTTGCACTTATTTTTAAATCGTTTTTTTCTCAAAACTTGCATTTTATCTGTCTTTGGCCTAGCACTCTTGTGTGGGGTCATTTACTGCACTGTTATAACTTGTTGATACTTGTGAACCTCTGCTATCTCTGAAAAAAAAACAAAAAAAATCTTGCTTTTTTCCCCACTTTTCTGAGATTTAAAAAAGTTCAGTTACAGGCTTGCTGTTCTTGAACTGTTTGTAAGTTTCTGTGAGGCCATTTTTTGCTTGGGCTAAAGGGAAGTCTCTCTGTTGATCAGTGGCAGTGAAAAACATTGAGCAGCCTGCCTGCCCCTGTGGGAGTGGTTACTGACTTGAAACTGTAGTTTTATTGACCATTTTGGGTCAATTCCAAAACTCCTTCATCTTCCTCTCTTAAAACCCTCTTTTGCGCGGTTTTGTGCATAGCGCAACAGCGGGCAGCGCCACCTAATTGGGTTTAAACTATTCCTGGCTCCACAAAGTCTGCTGTTCACTTTTTCCCTTAGAACTGCTCTATCTCTCAATTTAAACACCATATTCTCATTCTAAGGCCCTTCACTGGTCCAATTAAGTAATCCTACAAGTTAGCACTATTAAAACATAAGCACTACTTACTCTTATACTCTCTACGATTACCCTGTCCTCTATTGGTCCGTCTTAAATTCAGTTTCCCTATATTACTCTAGCATGTCCAAAGGTCAGTCAATGGTTTCCTCTCCAGTCCAGCTGGTGAATCTGGGAATTTTGAGGCAATGTTACAACTGTCTCATGTACACGGACAACCCTCTCCTCCTCCAAACAGGTTCAAATATATGTGAGAGATGCAACTATTTAGCCAAACTGGAGGCTGAGCTCTCTCATCTCAAAACTGGTGTAACCAGTCAGGAGGAGAAGGTAACCTCACACAACACAATTCCAGTATCACATAGTCCCACCACATCAGTAAACCAAACACATAAATACACAAAAACATACTCGGAGGCTCTAAATAAAAATCTACCTAAGCAACAGAGACCTCCAAAGCAGACATCCAAGCAAACGCTACCTCAAAACAAAACACACACAACACATAACCCACAAAGTCAGTGTGCCAAGCAGCCACAGCCCTTAAGGCTGAATAACACACCTGATACTCTTGTAATAGGTGACTCTTTTGTCAGACACACTGACGTCCCGCTCACCAGGCTGAATAAAGAGAAGGTCACGGTGAGCTGCCTGTTGGGTGCTAGGATCCGCCACATAACGCAAGCACTCAGGTCACTCCAAAGCAAATACAAATATGACTCAGTCATTGTACATGCTGGTGTGAATGACCTGAGACGTACCTCCCTGGACTACATGAAAAGAGACATAGAGGAGCTCTCTGATCATGTAGCCCAGGCTGGTATGACCCTGACCTTGAGCAGCATCTTACCCTCACCTAGAATGATGCCACAGTACAAAGACAAAATGATCGATTTTAACAATTGGCTAAAATTTTGGTGTCATTCAAAGGGGATCCAGTGTCTGTCAGCCTGGGATGACATGCTCGACAAGCCACGTTGCTTCGCTAGGGACGGCTTGCACCTGTCACCACTGGGCTTTCGGATATTGGTAAAGGCTCTTGCCACCCCCATAGTGCCTTTTTTAGGCAAGGCTCAAAAGTCAAACCCACCCCCATAGACAGCACAAGGAACAAGAAACTAAGGGTAATGCTGCTAAACACCAGAAGTCTTAACCTCAAGATGCATGCACTCGAAGCTCTCCTCAGTATGGAGAACATCGATATCTGTGCAGTGACAGAAACCTGGTTCAAGGCTCCAGAGAGCACCCCAGCACTACCAGGCTATACCTCATATCATGCTTTTCGCCCCAAAACCCAGACCGAACCACAAAAGGAGGGGGAGTTTCCATATTTATCAAGGATATCCACACCTCCAGGTTAGTGGCATTGCACGAAGTATCGGAGACCATCCATGTGCAACTAACAGTGGGCAAGACTGCTTTTCAGTTTATAGCATCCTACAGACCACCCTCTCAAAGTCAGGAATCCCACTCGGCTTTCCTGAAAACATTGGAGAACATGAAGATCTCTCCGAACACCATTATATTGGGCAACTTCAACTACCCAAACATTGACTGGGAGCACTACTCAAGCCCCATCACCTTAGCCCAAAGGTTCCTGGAAATTATGAACTCAAATGCTATGGAACAACTAGTCACCACTCCCACAAGAGTGGACAACATACTAGACCTGATCATTACCAACATGGGGACTCTATGCTCCACACCAGAAGTATATCCCTCATTGGTCAGATCAGACCATAAATTAATTTCACTGGATGTCCACATCCCGTCCCCACCCCCAGCCCAGAAAACCACAGTGAAAAACTTCTCAAAAGCGAACTTCTCACTTCTCAAAACCGAACTGGAATCCTTCAAGGCCCCAGGGCCAGTGGAAACTATGGCCCAAACTGCAGAATCCTATATAAACGCATTCTACGGACATCTCCAGGAATGCATGGATCATGCTATCCCAAACAAAACCAAGACCCAATCATCCAAAGGCAGGCGTCCAGTCTGGTGGACCCCTGCCATAAATAAACTGTACAACAGAAGGAGGAAGCTACTACATGATAGAGCAAAATCCCTAATAGGGAAGGCATCTCTGATCAGTGCTAGCAAAAAATTACGATCCCTCATAAAATCTTCCAAGGCCAGGTTCGAGAGAAAAATTGCACAGGGCACCAAAGACAATCATAAGGCTTTTTTCAGTTATGTTAGAAACCTGGGATGCAACTCCCAGACTTGTTCTGAGTTGATTCTAAACGACAAAAAATACACTGAACCCACAGACATCGCCAATATCCTGGCAGACAGGTTCAGTGCAAACTTCTCCACCCCCTCCCCCCCAAAAGAGCAAGTATCTGTCCCGGCAGAGGGCTGCCTCCCAAACATCTCTGATGCTCAGGTGAAGGCTGCCCTCTCCAAAGCAAAAAACACTGCTTCCATGGGACCAGATGGCATCCCAGGTTGCGTCCTACATGAACTCCAAGAGGAACTAATCCCTCAAATAAAACAGCTATACAATCTCAGCCTCACTACAGGATATGTGCCCACAGAATGGCGTACAGCAACAGTGGTCCCACTCCACAAAGGTGGAGCCTCTACGGACCCTGGAAACTATTGCCCCATAAGCCCGACTAGCTTAGTCTGCAAGGCTATGGAGAGGATCATCATGGAGCTCATAAACAAAGACATTGGTGACCTACAGACACTAGATCCTACCCAGTTCGGCTTTGTCAAGGGCAGATCCTGCCTTTTGAACCTGGTTGACTTCTTCAAAACAGTCACCAAAGCCATAGATGAAGGGAAGGTAGTCTACACAGCCTATCTGGACCTTGCAAAGGCATTTGACACAATACCCCACTCGGGCATCATAGATAAGCTATCCAGCTTAAATATAAACCCCTATGTCACAAGATGGGTGCAAACTGGCTCAAAGACAGAACCCACAGAGTGAGAGTTGCTGGAGCCATGTCAGACTCGAAACCGGTCACAAGTGGCGTCCCACAGGGTTCTGTCCTGGGACCACTCTTGTTCGGTATATACTTTTCTGAGGTACAGGCAAGCGTGGGAGGACTATGGCTCACCAAGTTCACAGACGACTGCAAACTGGGCGCCATAATCAACTCTCCAGCTGACACAAACATCCTTCAAAAAGGTCTCACAGAGACAGATAACTGGTGCCAGTGCCATGGTTTAAAGCTAAATGCCAAAAAATGTATAGTCATACCCTTTGGCAAAAACAATGTGCCCACAAATTACCACATAGGCGGAAACCCATTAAGTACAGAGAAAGTTATTAGGGACCTGGGGACCCAAGTTGATAGCAATCTCTCCTTTGAAAATCTCTCCTTTGAAAACCACATTGCTAAAGTGGTTAGAAAGACCTTCTACATAGCCCACCTCATCACGAAGGGTTTCACATCTAGATCAAGAGAGGTAATTGTGCCCCTTTATTCATCCCTCATCAGGCCCATCATAGAATACAATGCCCCTTTTGGGATGTACCTTACCCGACACCTGCAGCAATTAGAAAGACCCCAAAAGTATCTCACCAAGAGGATCAAGGGTCTCAAACAGATGCCATATGCTGCTCGGTTAAAAAAACTCCAGCTCTACTCCGTTGCATACCGCCTACTTCGAGGCAATCTATGCCTGACATACAAAGCTATGTCAAATCCAGAATTAATGGACATGCTCCACCTCAGTAAATCTAAATCCCTTAGAGCCACACGCTCGAGGGACTTGAACCTCAGCACAGAAATAAATAGAACTTGCTGGAGGGACAGGTTCATAACCCAGAGGCTCCCTTCGCTCTGGAATAGAATTCCAGTTCATGTGAGGCAGAGCACCTTACTGAATCTCTTCAAGAAGAATCTCGATAGGTGGATGGAGGATCGTAGGTTTGTCCCAGGGATTACTCCCGTGCCACTATTAGACAGAGGCACAGTAAACTAAACCTTAAAAAGGGCACAGTATACTCAAATCAAGGGGTGGCGTAAGCCATACAGAATCGGGCTAGGCTTATAATTGCCCCAAGGCAGATAGCCTAGTATGAACCTATGAACCTAAGTGTTGCACCATTTTTTCCAGCCTTCACATGGATTGCCTGTGAGGCAACATTGTATGGAGCTTGATAGCCAACTGCTTTGCGTGTGTGTGTGTGTGTGTGTGTGTGTGTGTGTGTGTGTGTGTGTGTGTGTGTGTGTGTGTGTGTGTGTGTGTGTGTGGGGGGGGGGTTAGGAGAACTTGCAAAATTCACAACACTGGCTTGTTCTGTTATGTGAAAGCTATTTAAGATTTCTAGTCAGGCAGAAATGGGCAATAGGATGCTCACATGGACAAGAGATGCGGGCTATCACCCCTGTTAGAAGGAAGGAAAGAAGGAATGAACAAGCCAATTGAGAGCAGATAGAGCCATTGAACGAATTTTGGATGGGGTACAAGGGGAAGTTGTCTAATGAAGAGCCATTGAATGAATTTCAGCTGTTCTACCCCTGTTTCTCCTGAATGACTTGCATTCCAATATGATAATTTGGTTTCCTGTGCCTTGGGGACTGTGCAGTAATACAGTCTCGTTTTCTTAATAAAATAAAGGACTTTTGATGGAACTGATAAAGAAAGAGTTAGGTAAGTGTTATCAGTAACTAGGCAGTCTAATACTGTTTATTGATTGATTGGCATTTGTTTAATCCTATGTGCAGGGCATTTCAAGTTGTTATCTTTTGGATTCTATGTTTAAATGCTTTCATCCAATGAGCAAAGCCTTTAAAATATAGCTGTGCTACCAGAAATACTATTAAAATAACAGCTGTGAAGCTATAAAACATTTATTTTAAAATCTAAAACATTTTGTTTGATGTCTGACCTTCTTGTTTCTTTAGCATTTTTCAGTAGTTAAGGCATGTAAGACATAATTAAGTCAGAAGTTTGATAGATAAAAATAATGTGTGTATTTTTTCGCAGCTTATGAGAAAGCATTGTCTCTTACTACCTCTGAGCAGGAGAAAGCTCATGTGCTGACAGCCCTTGCAATAATTGAATATAAGCAGAACAAACTGGACAATGCCAGGACTTTGCTTTTTAAATGGTATGTTTGTAGAACTTCTGCATATTGTGTTTGATGTGATACTCGA
The DNA here is from genome assembly GCF_019279795.1 of Protopterus annectens. Classification (NCBI taxonomy): domain Eukaryota; kingdom Metazoa; phylum Chordata; order Ceratodontiformes; family Protopteridae; genus Protopterus; species Protopterus annectens. The sequence goes on from NC_056730.1 coordinate 733,834,390, forward strand.
TTCATGTCAGATGAAATTATTTATATCGTTTTGCATATCTGCATGACACTTTAGCACCTTGGGGCTAACTTAGACATATGCATTTAGCTCTGGTTCAGTCATGTTACACATCATCTGTTGTTTTCCCCTGTGGTAAAATCCATGCACTTCTCAAAATCACATCTTTTAATTATATACCAGAAGCAGCTGTTTGTGTACGACTTTGTCATAGGCCCTCAAAAGGATAGTGTGCTTTTGAATGTCCCCCTGATTTTAGCAGCCTTAATGCAGCTGATAGCACATTTAGAACAAAATGCTTTGTAAACTTGGCTAACATTAGGCAAGGTAATTGGCTGCTTTTGATGTTGGAGATTTTTATGTTTTATAACTGAAGTGTGTATCCTTCATAGGGATTTCACAGTGACATTTGGGTTATTTTATTTATGCAGCAATGAACTTAACTTGTAAGCATTATACAAATTAAAAAAATGCGTGTATATAAGCATAAATAAGGCAAAAATGTAGCCTGTAAATAAAGTATTAAACATAAGAAGAACCCTTCAGTAAGTTTTAAAAATATTCCCCTAAAAAGATGGGACTTAAACAATTTTCAGATTGGGAAGAATGTCTGGGCATGTGGCCTTCGATAGGCAGCTAATTTTGCCTGAAGCATCTGTCTCACCTCAAAAATAATTTTTTCCACTTTTTGTCTTCCAAAAATGGTTGTTGCAAGTCTTGCCTCCTTATATCAGGTGCATTTTAAAGCCTAGGTTATTAAATGTTTCTGAAATAAATCTGTTCTTGAAGATTTATTAGGGTGAGACAAGACCTAGTGACAGACGTGTACCCTGCCATCTTTCTGAGTCATGAGTCCTCACAAATGAAGGCCATCTGTTATCTTGCATACAGCTTTTGCTGCAGATATGGCATTACAGTTATGATACAAAGAACTGTAGATCTTGGGAATGCAATCATTTTGTTCCATCAGCTCAGTGAGCAACAGTGTCTTGAGCCATGATGTCAGAGGTCATTTTGAAAATTAAAGCCTTAGAAGCGAACATCTCAGCTAGCAGGGGCAGAAAACAATGAGGATTTATTTTTCAAAAATGTTCTTAAAAAAAAAAAAACTTAAAAATTAGGAACGTAGAGCAAACTGGTGCATTATATATTTATATTGGGTGCTGGATTTTTTGAGGAGGGCTGTGCATCATAAGGTTTCCTCTGAAAATAGTTTCCACTCTGTTTTGGGGCAGCAGATTCCCATTAATCATGCTGTAGAACAACTCGGACATTATTACTTTACCCATCCAACTCAAGTTCACATTATTAGGACCATTATGGAGACATTTCTTTATTTCACTATGAGGAATCAGTAATAGTTCATGTGGCACGTGATTTACTTCCCTCAGCCACCATTTGCCTACAGTGTGACCTCGAGCAATTCACTTAACCAGACATTGTTCCTCAGTTGTCCCTTTAAAGGGACTGTGCGTCCACTGGGCCTACGTGGTTCACACATAAATACTAGTATTATTATTATTATAAAAGCTACATGGTCTGTGGCAACAGTTTTCGAGAAAAAAAAAGTTTTTACTTCAACAATAACTTTTCAGCTCTAGTTTATACCAAGTGAAACAATTTTGGTCATTCATCCTGTCATGAAAAGAGTTCCTTACAGGACCCTTCCAAATTATGGTGGCTATATGAGAGAAAAACTGTGACTCCTCAAAGGTTGTCATTTTCCACTTCCCATTGTGTTGGATGAACTTGAGTCCTAGGTCAAACTCTAAATGGGAAGGCCAGTAAAAGAGAAGACCTAGTGTTTTTTTGATGATCTTATGGAGTCCACTGTCAAGTGAATTATAAGCCACCCCTTATATGAAACATTTTCTTCTTGTGCTCTCTGTGTACAGGCATATTACTAGAGCTTGGAAACTGTTATAAGTTTATACTAAAATTATATGCCTGTTTAGTACAGGATTAAGGGTTTGAGCTGCTGATGAGCTTTATCCTGTAGTCCTGGGTATCATTCACCATTTGCTTAATCTGTAACTGAGCAAGTCACTGAATCGCTCATAGATCCCATTCACTCCTGAAGCAAGACAGTTTTACCTAAAAATGCACATTGTTTACTGTGAATGTGCCTAATTAATTAGTATATCAAAAGGATGTCTGCAGGTGTTTAATAATTATTGCAAGACCTTTCATTGTGAAAATCATGAAATCTCCAGGCCAGACTGAAGCATAGGTATACCCAAAACACCCGAGCTTTTATGCATAATCTTTTCAATGACTGAGAATAGCTCTTGGAACAGAATATGGAGAAACAGAGTAGTTTAATATGGGTATAGGTTTATACCACGAAAAGAAGCAACTCAGACAGGACACGGATCCAATTTATTCAACTCTAAGCACTTTCGTCTTAAACAGTGGTAAGACTTTTTCAGATGACAAGGTATAAACAACAAGAGTACAAATAGGTAAAACAGAGTCACCTGACCAAATCAATTAACCACTTAAAGAAAACAAGTTAACCTACAAAATAAAACCAAATTCTACCAATGTACATACAAACATTTTTCTGAAAAATATGTTATCTACATAAAGCTTTTAACTTCAAAATGCATCTAATGGATGCCAACTCATTTAATCCCGGCCAACCCACTGCTTTTAAGCACAAACTCCAATACAATCCCCTTCTCTCTAGCCACAGCTACCAAGGACCATCTCTAAGATGTTTATTTACTTGCTCAATTGCAATAAATTTGAACTGGTGTTCAGAAATATGCCTAAATAGGGCATTAGTTGTTTTTTTTCCATTTAATTTCATAGGTATGGTCATATGGTATGGTCGTATGGTCATATATATGTTTTCTCAACACACGTTCTATCCTACCTATATAAAATGCATGACAACATTGACATAATGCCCCATAGACAACCCCCACACTATTACAATTAAATTTGCCCTTGATTTTAAAATGGTACTCATTGATGTCAAAAAATTACCTGGTATTTATCAGTGGAAGCCTACATATTCAAACTCATTTCCACATTATAGCAGCTCTCACCCCGGGGTTCAGAAAAATAGCAGTTGTAAAGGGGCAATTTGTGAGAGCTGCTAGGATGGTTTCATTATCTGAAGACTTTATTTTTGAGTGAGATCTGTTATAAAGTATGTTTATTAAGAGGGAATACCCTGTGGAATTTGTCCAAGAAATTAAAATGGAAGTTGTGAATAAGAGAAGGTCAGGCTTTTACACTCCTATATTAGTTAAATTGGACTTGCATATTTCTCAAGAATCTATTAATGATGCCCCTACTTTGAGTACATTTAAGGATGATGTTGTTGTTGTGTTTCGGCTTTTCCCGGTTAGGGGTCGCTACAGCAGAATTCCGGTCCACTAATGATTGGCAGTAGATTTTGATGAACACCGAGGTGCCAGCTCGATGTTCAACCTTCAACGAAGGCACACCCTTTTATGCATGTCTTTCGAATGCCCACCCAACCGCGGGGAGGACATGCAGACTCCACACAGAAGGCACTCCCCGTACTCCAGCCGAGAATCGAATGGGAGAACCTCTTGCTGTGAGGCAACAATGCTACCGTTGTACCAGCATGGATACATTTAGGGATGATACAATGTCCTGCCAGCTTTTTAAAATCACATCACTGACTTGCTTCCAATCAATTGTGTACTGAGTAATAAAAGACAACTTAACATTGTGGGATGATACAATGTCTAACTTTAAGTTGTCCTTTATTACTCAGTGCACAATTGATTGGAAGCAAGTCAATGATGTGATTTTTAAAAGCTGGCAAGTATTGATGAATGACCGCATACTTAGATGAAAAATGTGTGTGTAACCAAAAATTGTATTTGAAAAGAGGATTCAATTTGAAGTCCATCATAGAGCATCCAATTACTGATGATAAGAATATACTTAAACAGATGTACAGTGGGTTGGCCAGGATTAAATGAATTAGCATCCATTGAATGCATTTTGAAGTTAAAAGCTTTATGTAGATAATGTAATTTTTTAGAGGAATGTTTGTATGTACATTCGTAGAATTTGGTTTTATTTTGCAGGTTAACTTGTTTTCTTTAAGTAGTTAATTGAGTTGGTCAGGTGACTGTATGTTTTATCTATTTGTCCTCTTGTTGTTTATACCTTGTCATCTGAAGAAGTATTACCATTATTTAAGACGAAAGTGCTTAGAGTTGAATAAATTGGATCGGTGTCCTGTCGTCTGAAGTTGGTTCTTTTTGTGGTTTTAAGTGTTTGTGGTGTTTCATTCCAGTGGGTATAAGTTTATGACAAGATTGCATACGCTCCCAATATTCTGTTTAAATTATATACAGAACAAATCATCAGTGAAGCAGGATTGTATGAAGAAATTGGAGATATGGAAATTTATAGGAAGCATTAACATCCTTCACTATGCTGATGACACCACATTACTGGCTGAAAGTGAAGGTGTCAGAAACATCTTCTTATCAACATTAAAAGCACATGGTCTGAAAATGAGTTTATTCCTTAACATAGAGCAGATAATCCTGACAGCTAATAAAATCACTACATTTTTTGTCAAAAAGAATAAGGGAAACTCCCGAGTCCTTTTCAGATTTCCCCTAGTCAGTACGATCTTGGGTCTCCCTCCTGAAAGGAGGCTGTAGACATATTAGGATTAACCATGTCAGCATAGTGTACATGCAAATAAATAAATAGATGGAAAAGAAATATAAATACTCTTTACCTGCTTGGATAAGTAATCAGTAAATGGTATGACAAGCAGTCAAGAAACCTAACAATGAACTGATCTTGATTAAAAAAGTTATGGAGTAAGTAGCTAAGGTCTCTAAGTGCTAAGGTCTCTAAGTGCAGAGATGCATTTGCATATAAAGACTCAACTTGTCCAAGCTACAGAATCTTTAGTAACATCATAAGGATGTGAAATTTGGACATTGACGAAACATAACAGGAAGAAAATGCCTTTGAAATTATGATGTTTGTGAAGAGTACTTTGCTTATAACAAACTGCCTGAAAAAAATATCTGTATTGGAGGCAATACAACATTCCCTTGAAGCTCAGATGACAAGACTTCAACTTTCATACTTTGGACATATGCTAAAAGAAAGATTATTAGAATCATCTTATTCTGTGTTGCAAACACTTGATTTTTTTATCTGTGTTTGGCTTCTTGTATTATTTGAAACATTTCTTCTCTGTGAATTCCCTTTCACTAATCTTCCTTCGTCTTCTCCCCTCCTCTTTTTCTCCTCCATCTCCTTGAAGGCAAAATTATCATCCTTCTCCCATTTCACTTCTTACTATGCTGTTGTGTCCTCCTTTCTCTTTTTTTTCACCATTTCCTTTCATGTTCTTAATTTTTCCTCTCATTTATTCCTTATATGTGTAATAAAATCTCTCTCATTCCTTCTTTATTTTCTTCTCCATTGTGTGTCCTTTCCATTTTTCCTTCCACATCATCATTCTTTTTGCCTACCTTTATCCTTCTATATTTTTATTTATTTGATATCATTTGTTGACTAGGTTGATGGGCAGGTCCTTTTCAGCACCACCCTCGGGTGAAAGAGTAAAGTAGCTTTTATATATAGGTTCACAGGTATATACTAGGTTAACTACCACCAGGACTTTCATAAGCCTAGCCATACAGGCAAATTCAGTTGTGTCCCTGTGCATCATGCGCTCATTTATTAGGCTACAGTATGTTAATTATGAAAGAGAGGATGTTCTTCATGTTTCACTGTTGCAGTCCTAACATATGGGTTATCTGGCTTCTGGTAGCCCTCAGTCGGGCCGAATACCAGAGTCCTTGGTATATGATGTCGGCTGCCGTCAGCTGTAAAACTGATGTCAGAACGTCAGGTATAAAGGGAGGGAGCCGACACCATTTCCCCAGTCTTTCTTGCCGTGGAGCTCAGAGCAGATGCAATTTGCACTAGTGCCGGTCAGCCGTTTACCTTCTTTTTGCTTTCTGACTACCAAGTTGAAGACGCCTTCAGATAAGTACCCCATTGGGGATCCTCTTTTCTTGCTTTAACAAATGTCAGATAAAGTTAACTGTCTTGCCTGTAGAAAACAGATTCCACATCATGGTTTTCATTCCTATTGTGTAACTTGTTTGGGCCTTGAGCACGACGTCTCTAATTGCGATCTCTGTGCCTCCTTTAACCCACGTACCATACGCCATAGAGCTAAGATTTTGTATAAACTTTTCAGAGTCTGGCCTAATTCGTTGGTATGGCATCTTCTGGTCTCCCAACTTCAGATATACCTAGGAAATTGGTCGTCAGCCCAGTGGTAGTCAGTGAGGTGCTTTCACAGCTCCTGCAGTCTGCAGATTTTCAGCCACAGGCCTCTGCAGAGACCTTTACTGTGTCCTCCATGCCACAGTCTGCTATTTCATCTTCAGACCCTCCGCCTGTCACTGCCTCAGATGGGTCCGGAGCTGCTATGCTGGCACCAGCTTCTGATGCCTCTTCTCTTCGACATGAGACCAGAACTGGACCGACTACCTTAGGCCATACTTTTGCAGTTGCTAGGCCTCCCAAGTCCCACCGGATTGCTAGCAAACCTTCCAGCCGCAAACCTAATCACAAGCAGGCATCTGCCTCCCCTCCTGTGCCTCAGTCCCAGTTGGTAAAGATGGCTGGTAATCTTTTTTCCCTGATTAGGGGCTGGCATCCTCCCCCTTCCAAGAGGACTAGGGAATTGTCTCCTGATGTTTTGTCTGTCTCAGATTCTGAGGTTTCCAATATTTCTGCTGGTGAAGAAGGAAATTCTCAACTTTTTTCTGGCTTTGAGGATTCTGATGCGGAGGACTCTATCCCTTCTGCCTCACCTCCAGAAGATTTTACATTTTGGGATACTTTGCATACTCTTAGGGAGCACTTTAAATGGGAATTTCAGGATTTTCCTCAGTCTAAGAAGACAATCAGGGAATTCTTGGATTTGCCACAGCATGAGCCTCTGGCTATACCTCCAGTTTTGGAAGTTGTGGATGATGTCTTCATGGAAAATTCTTTGACTCCTAATTTTGTCCCTCCTGCCCCCAGAAAACCTGATAGGTATTATAGGGTTCCTGATTCTCATCAATTCCTTTTTAAAAACCCTACTGCTGATCCTGAGATTATTTCTTAAAGCCCCAAGGGTGTTAAGGCTACTATTGCTAAAAACCCTGTTCCTTCTGATAAGGAGTCTATACCTCTGCAGCCCTTGCCGTTAGATCTGTGAAATGCCTTTTTCACATGCTTAAGTATCAGCAGCATACTTTGGAGGCTATTAAGGCTAAATTTGGGGATATCCCTTCCATATTGGAGAACAAAGATTTACAAGACTTACTGAATTCTGCCACTTTAGGTAAAAAGCATTCATTACATTGTGGTTTTGACACTTTGGAGGCTTCCTGCAGAGCAGCAGCCACTGGTTCCATTATTAGAAGGCATGCTTGGCTCAGGGAACAGCCTCTTTCTGAACCTGTTAAATCTAAATTGCTGGATTTTCCTTTGTACAAAGACAATCCTTTAGGTAATAAGGCCGAGGAGGTATTGAAGAAGTTGGAGGATAAGGCGAAATCTATGCAAGCTGTAAAAGATTTCCTTCAGGTTCAGCCTCCTCGGTTCAGTAGGCATTACCCTTCCAAGAATTGGTCTTTCCCTGATCCTGGCAAGCAGGGTCGCTCTAGGCCTAGGGGTTTCATATCTTCCAGAGGACAGGCTTCTGCCCCTCAAAGGGCTAAACAATGGCATTCTTCTTCTGCTAAATGGGGGAGTTCTAAGCCAGCTTCCCAAAGCAAGCATTCTCAGTGACTCCAGCCTTCTTATGCCTACCTCTGCAGGCCCTGGGTTTCCTTTGGGGGGAAGGTTAGCCAGGTTCGCAGAGGTATGGTCTACCATAAGAGACAACAGATGGGTGCTCAGTATTGTAAACCAAGGTTACAAGTTTTATTTTCACACCTTCCCTGTTCTGAAAGGGTACCCAGACATACCCAAAGCTCTCAGGGCAGAGGTAGAAAATCACATTTCTTCTCTACTGACCATGGGGGCTATATTGCCAGTTCCTGAAAATCAGGCAGGCCTAGGTTTTTATTCAAGACTTTTTCTGGTACCCAAAAAAGGGGTCACCTGGTGCCCTATTCTGTATCTGTCTATTCTAAACACTTTTCTGGTGATTCCCAAGTTCAGGATGCTCACTCTCAACAGTTACTACCAATGCTGGGCAAGGATTCATGGCTGGTAAATCTGGATCTCATGGAGGCTTATCTGCACATCCCAGTAAGGGAAAGTTGCAGGCAGTTCCTTCGCTTCAGGGCTGGGGAGCAACACTTTCAGTTCTCTGCATTGCCCTTTGGCTTATCTACTGCTCCCAGAGTTTTAGCAAAGTGCCTGGCTCCAGCCATTGCTTTTTGCAGGCAGAGAAACATCCAAATTTATCCTTATCTGGATGGCTGTCTCATTCAAGCAAACCCCCCAGAACAACTAGAAAAGTATTTGGACTTAGTAAAGAACATTCTCACCTCTTTGGGTTACACTCTCAATGAAAAGAAGTCAAAGTTGGTTCCTACAAGGGAGATTGTTTTCCTGGGAGCGAGTCTGAATACAGCCACCCAGTTGGTATTCCTCCCTCAAGAGAAGCAAGAAGATCTTTTGGCTTACTTCAAGGACTTGGCAAGCATGACCCAGCTCTCTGCAAGGCAATTCCTGCAGGCACTGGGGTTCATGGCTTCATGTATTTTGATGATCCTATATGCAAGGCTGCATATGAGAAAACTTCAATGGTGCCTCAAGAATCTTTGTTGTCAGCACATACAGGACTTAGACTTAATTCTTCCCTTAATTCCCTGTCTGCAAATGGAGTTCCTCTGGTGGGCAATGGCCTGTTCTCAGAACAAGGGTCTGCCTTTCTGCCCACCACCTGTCAGCCAGACTCTCACCACAGATGCCTCAGATTATGCATGGGGGGCTCATCTAGAAGGTAGAGGCATACAGGGGACTTGGAACACCCAGCAGTTTCATTTGCATATAAACTTAAAAGAATTGATGGCAGTGCAGCAGGCCTTGCTGGCTTTCAAGGACCTACTCTACCCTGGGACTCTGCTGATCAGGACAGACAATACCACAGTCATGTGGTACATCAACAAGCAGGGGGGACTCACCCTTATCTCTTGTGCAGACAAAACATGAGACTTATGATCATTATCAGCTTCCATGGGCATACATCTAATAGCCCAGTATCTTCCAGGGAGACTAAACTCCTTGGCGGATCACTTGAGCAGGCATGTTCTGGATCCTCACGAGTGGAAACTGAACAAAGCAATTTTCCATTGCATCACTCAGCATTGGGGCACTCCATAGGTGGATCTTTTCTCCTCTCACACCAATCATCTCCTTTCAACCTTCTGCACCAGGGAGTTTCACAACAAAGCTTGGAGAGTGGACGCGCTGTCCTTCCCATGGACACAACTCTCAATTTATGCATTCCCTCCTCTGCCTCTTCTTCCCAGAGTGCTGATAAAGATAAGGGACGAAAAACACAAGGCTATTCTTATAGCACCAGATTGGCCCAGGCAGCATTGGTATCCCCTTCTTCGTAGCCTTTCCCAGGCTCAGCCTTGGCATCTTCCCCTGGTACCAGATCTGTTGGTTCAGGAGGGGGGAAAGTTTCTTCATCCTCATCTTCAAACTCTGCATTTACCTGCCTGGCTAATTCTTTGAATATTTCCCAACATGTGGTTGAAGTTCTTCATGAGGCCAGGAGGCCTAGCACCAGAAAATCCTATGCAGATAAGTGGAAGAGACTTTGCTCTTGGATGCAGGCTAAAGGAGAAGACTCTTCTCATCCTTCTCTTTCCCTCATTCTTGATTACCTAGCAGGCTTGCTTAATGGTGGACTTTTCCTTTTCTTCAATCAGAATTCATGCTTCAGCAATTTCTGCTCATTGTTTTTTTGAGCAACTCATTTTTTCTCACCCCTTGATGAAGCAGTTCCTGAGGGGAGCTAGCAATCGTAGACCTCCCAGAAGAGCTCCTACTCCTGCTTGGGATCTTAATTTTGTCCTAGAAAAGCTTACTCTACCTCCCTTTGAACCAGCTACCTCTGCAGATTTGAAGCTTCTCTCCTGGAAGACTGCTTTTCTTTTGGCTATTACTTCAACTAGAAGGGTTTTGGAGCTGCAAGCCTTAATGGCAGTAGAACCTTTCATTATTTTTCATTCCGATCGTGTTTCTCTGAGAACTAACCCCTCCTTTATAACCAGGGTGGTTTCCAGTCTGACCCTTAACCAGTGTAATCACCTGCCTACCTTTTTCAGTAATCCCCAGAATAAAGGGGGAAGGATTCTGTACTCTCTTGATGAGCACAGACAGCTGAGATTTTACTTAGGACTAAATCCTTTCAAAAATCTGAACAGTTGTTGGTTAGCTTTGCTCTTGGGGCTCAGGGTAAAGCTATTTTGAAACAAACCATCTCCAAATGGATTGCTCATTGTATTCACTTTTGTTACCTGCAACATGGGAAGGTTCCCCCTCAGGGTATTAAGACCCACTCTACTAGAGCAGCCTCTACCTCTGCAGCTTTTCTGAGAGGTGTGCTACTAAGGACTTTTTAGAAGCATCTACTTGGTCTTCTGTCCATACTTTCACAAAGCATTACAGTCTACCTTTGTTTTCTAAATCCAGGGCTGGTTTTGCCTCTGCTGTTTTGCAGGGCCTTCTTACCAACCCTTAATCTGTGATTCATCCTCCCCTCTTTGTCTTTTTCCTGGGCTTTGGGAAACAACCCATATGTTAGGACTGCAACAGTGAAACATGAAGAGCATAGTACAGTTGTGTACACTTAGCATAAATGTAGATGTTCAAGTGTATTCACTGTTGCAGTCCTGGTTTCCCACCCTCCATTCCCCCTCTTTTCCTAAGGCACAGACTACTTATTTTTATTTTTTGGATGGCATGTTTCCAGGGTGTTTCCTTCCTGGGATAGCCTTCTTCTGGGGGCTCCTGACAGTTAAGGCAAGAAAAACTGAGGAAATGGCGTTGGCTCCCTCCCTTTATACCCGACGTTCTGACATCAGTTTTACAGCCAACGTCATATACCAAGGTCTCTGGTATTCAGGCCGACTGAGGGCTACTGGGAGCCGGATAACCCATATGTTAGGACTGCAACAGTGAATACACTCGAACATCTACATTTATGGTAATTGTACACAACTGTACTTTATGTGGGGTAGGAAGGGGGGCCATGGACACTTCAGAGTAGCCCATTAACCATTTATATTTTTGTGTGGTAGTTTTCATTTCTTCTCATTCCTAATCTTGACCCTTCCTTTTAGTACCATCTGGGCTTTTTTTACCTCATTTCCTCCACCTCAGACAGTAGACATTTTAGCTCCTTAACTTTCTTCCTCAGTATCATCTCCCACTCCTTTATTTGTTAAATCCACATTTTTTTCACCCACTCACATCCATATAGCACGTTACAAAGCTTCACTTTTCCTTTAATACTAATAATTTTTCTTTCTGCTGTTCCTCTGCAGATGTCTTAGTGTAATTAATCGCATTTGCAACCAAGTCACCTGATAATCCCTTATTCTGTTCTTCACCTTATTGAGTCTATGCTCTTCCGAGGCCTATACCTTGCCTCCTCCCTCCCTCTTCTTTTTAATTTTCTGTATCCCTGTTTGTGTCTACAAGCTTATTTATGTGTAGATAACTCTCACCTCTGAGCACCTACCTTCCTCTTTAGTCCATCTTCTCCTTTTCTCTAAATATAACGTTTACTCAAATCCCACTGGTCATTTTCTTTCAACCTGTGTGTGTCTCTGAAATGTTTAAATTATTTATACTCTATTCTTCCATCCTCCCATATCTCTCCAAATCCCTTACTGTCTTCATTGCTTCCCCTCCAATGCTTTAGGTTTTGCCCTTTCCCCACTAACCTAGAGTCTTCTTTGAGGATGGTCACTACCAGAGTAAATCTTAATATCTTGGTTTTTATCCCATCATCTTTGTCTTCATGCCATTCAGAGTTTTCCAGTAGTCTTGTCTTCTCAATGAAGGTTTTTAGTTGCTCCTGAGTAGCCCTCCATAGAACTCTTGTTTGGTGCGTGACTCTTATCTTGAGCAGTGCTATGAACCTTCTTCAGTTCTTGTCTCAACTTCAGATCCCGCGTTACTTCAGAGTCATGTAAACTGCATACTGGCTGAAGTTCATCTACTTTTTATTTTTTTTTCTTAGAAGATCTTCATTCATTTTCCAGTTACTGGCTTAAATCCATTTCTGGATCTTCAGGAAGCCAGAACATAATCTCACAATCACAGAACACAAGACAAAGAAACTAATCCTCTAGGTATACTAGTCCATTGTAGGATACCCATATGCACATGAGCTCATGCGCATGCATTTACACACACACACACACACACACACACACACACACACACACACACACACACACACACACACACACACACACACTTTGGAGGATCACTAACCTTTAACACATTGGAGTAAACCAGAACATCTAAAGAAAACCCACTTAGACATATGGGTGTGTGTGTGTGTGTGTGTGTGTGTGTGTGTGTGTGTGTGTGTGTGTGTGTGTGTGTGTGTGTGTGTGTGTGTGTCTGTGTGTGTGTACATACATATATATATATATATATATATATCTATTAGGCTCAGCACAGCAGGTTGCCCAGTTAAGACACAAATTGGAGAATGAGTTACTGAGTGCTGCACCATTGTCCTATCCCAGAGATAATCAGTCAGACTTAAAATATTATCAAAACGGTGATTGTGGTAAGCTGTTGCCAGTCTTTGTCACCTGTTTATGTTTTTAAATCTATTTTTACTACTTTTTTTTCCAGCATGTATAATTACTTAAGAAAAAAATGCAGAGAAACAATGTTGCTAAACCATACATAGAGGGGATACTGTCAAGGTGGATGTCAGAGAATTGAAGAAATTAAATTCTGCCAGATTTTTTGAGGAGGGTACTGTTCATCAAATGACTCCCATAGAAAGGATAAATGTAATCAATTCCTGAATTATCAAAGTTCATTTCAACAGCGTTGGCATTGCCAAAAACTAACATTTTCAAAAGCACCTATGTTGATGTACTTTAAGGCCAAGTTTTATCCTAGTGGTCAGGTGATTCTTTATGAAGGCCCTCTATATCTTCATCTAATTTGGCCACTGATATGGTCCCATTTGCCGTTGATAAAAAATCTTCCCAGTGGTTATTTTTGTGTTGTCCAAGAAGCTGCATTAAAACAACAAGGCTATAAGTCAACACATACCTTGGGTTGATGTCAGTCTGTGAGAAGAAAACAAAAGCACTGCTTTTGGTTCAAGGAGAAAGGAAAAGGAAGGCCCCTTTCTTTGGTGTCATCTGATGATAGTATTTTTTTTTTTTATGTAAGGCAGATTTGTTCTTCTCAGAATCCCAGTGGTAGATAGTTCTTATGTCTCTAATGGAAAGCTGTTCGGGTCTCTAATGGAAGCCATCTGCTTCATTAATACCTTAAATTACATAGGTACATTTTCTAATTAGTCTGCTGGGAGTCTGATTTTCAACCAACATTGCCTTACTGGCATATAGGTAGAAGTGCCTTTCTACACTCCCTCTGGCAGTCTGTCAAAGCTCAGAACCCTTCTCACTGCCTGTCTGTGAGAGAGAATGGCATCACCTGGCAGGGCTAGGACAGCCTTACACACTCACCACATGACCATTCAATTTCTTATGTCACAGTCAGAGAAAGATCTCTTGAATTTTACCTTTCCTATTGGGATTTCCGCTGCAGAGCTCCGAAAAGAAACTCTCTCTGGGTTTTAAATTCCTTTCTCTGTCTTTTTGTATTGAAGCTTAAACAGTGTAGTTTGCTAATCTGTTTTTTTATGATTAGAAATTTTGTATATCCTTCTGTTTTTACTTTGGTTAGCACAGTAAGACCCATTGATTAAAAGCTTAATTTGGAAGTTTTGACAGGAAAATTTTCTTTTCTTTAGGGTTATGATTATTTGAGGTGCTTGAGTGGGATTATAGCAATTTAAATGATTTGTTCTTTTACATTATGATTTTGGCACCATTTTGTATGTTAAACATTTCTGACTGATATTTTTCATCAAAAAGGATTTATTTTTTTGTCTATTACTGTTTTAGGATGTATCCATTCATTTGTACTGAAACTAGCCTTCTGTTTACAAAATCAGTAGACTTTTTGCATATATTTTGTGCTATGAATTGTGTTACTGAAAATATTGTAATTTTGTCAGTGCAGTGCTCAGAACAGTACCCCTACAGAAATAATCTTTTGATTGATATTTAGTGGGAGAATAGTTGGATTTGTCCATCTTCTTACTGGGCTTACCCTGCAGCCAGTATTTGGTATTGAGCTGGCTAGTTTCCTGTCCACTGTCTTGATTGATGGGCTTAGACCCCCCCCTCTTCCCCATCTGCACTTAAAAAGGAAATAATAAATAAAAAAAAATGTCTCAGCATGTGGCTTGTGACTCAGAAGAAGCCTTACCTTCAGGCAGGCTAGCGGACTTCTTGCCTTCTTTTATTTCCAGATCCTCCGGAATGATAGTAGTCTCACAACTGTGAGTGACACAAGTGCAAAAGAAGTCAGGGGTGCAGGATCTGTTGCCAGTATTAATAATGTTCCCCCTGGAGATTCGGCCTCCAATGTAGTGTATGCTACAAAGAGACAGAATTCCCTTTACATGGCGGACCAGCAATCTGACTGGTTTCCCATCTGAAATGGCGGCTATGGATATGTCCATCACTTAGGCAGTTGATTATGGGGTGCATACCCAGGTTATAGTAACACAGGTACTTCTATCCCCAGTCAGTGTGCTAAGAAATCTCTTTTTGAAGGGGGATCCTATATCTAAGGACTTTGACCTGTCTGTGCCTGATCAGTGCGTTTCCTCTGATGATGAAACAGGTACAGGGACCCAAACAGATGATCTGATGTCATTTGTATTCATTCCTCAACCTGTGGGTTTTGATCTGAACCTCCGATCCAACTCAGGCACTTTTATAGCTTAGGATATGACTGTCGAGCTCCTCCCTTACCCATAATGCCCCTGTCCTTGAAAGTACCTCAGATGTCGTTTGCCGTGCTAAAAGCAAGTTGGGATTTTTTTCTGCTGTTGCTCTCCATGAGACATAAGTGAATTTAAAGCTAAATTCTAGTATTTCTGTCCTCCTTTTTAGTCCGTCACCCTTCCTTACCCTTGTACAAAGTTTTTGTTATTTTTGAGTGTCTCCCTTTATTTGTATATAGCATTTGGTACATCTCTCTCTCTCTGCTACCGTTGCTGGCAGTTTTCCATTTTCTTCCCTTTCTTCTTTAAAAAAAAAAAAAAAAAAAAAAGGTTTAGTTCTTTATTATGGCTGATAAACCTGATAAAAATGTGGGGATAAAAAGAATGTACTTCATGTGGGCACAAGATTCCTCAGTCTGATGCCCACAGGGAGTGCGTTTACTGCTTAGGCCTTGATCATTTGAATAGGAATTATGAAATATGTGTGGGTTTCAATGCCTAAGCACTTGCTGACTGCTGCAACAAGTTAATTTTAAAGGGTGGTCTTCCTCAGTCTGCTTCTGTTGCTGGAGCATCTACAGAATCAGAGGCTCAAACCCCCTACAAAAAAGACTAAGAAGCCCAGGGAGCATAGAAAATGCTCTCCTGCACAGTCTCCAAAGAGAGCTACTTCTGACTCACTGGTCAGGACTTTAAAAGTGTCAGACCCGAAGCCTTTAGATCTGATGCAGATGTTATTGTCACCTCCTCAACGCTGAACTCCTAGTTCCTCCCTGGAGGTCCTACTTCCAACCTTGATGTTTCCCTTTCTTCAAGGGACCCCAAAGATGTTTTCCAGACCTCCCTTCCACTTCATCCTCTGTTAGATCTTCCAGGATTCTTTCTAAAGCAGAGATGGACAGTATGATGATGAGATGCAAATACAGATGGGGGTTTTGCCTGCTGTATCCCCTGCAGGATCCGGGAGACACTATCCTACCGTTCTTCCTTTGATTACTCCTTCTCTGATCTGACCTCCTGTTTTGGAGCCATCATATATGGAGGTAACCAGATTCAATATGTCAGATCTGATGGCCCTTCCATCCTCAGCTCTGATGACTTCATTGATCTGATCAGCTCCAACACTGTTGGAGCACAATGCATTTTGGAGCCGAAGAGTTTGTGTTGGATCCAAGGAGATGTCCTTGACTCTAAAGTGTTTGGAGACATCTCTTTCCTTTGGAATCTCGGCGTTCGACAGCTCTGCTCCAACTCCCCCTTCAGGGCAGGGGATCATTTGGAGTTGTCTGCTCCGAGAGTTACGGTTCAGGAGACCTTTCAAGATCCTTCTGCATTCGAAGTGGTGGAGAGGATGTTCTCCCAACCTAGAACTACTTCAACTCTACCTCCTTCAGATCCCACTCCTGTCCTGACTTTTGCACCTGAACCTGCTCATTCTCTACTTCAGGGGGGCAGCCAGACCCTAAGAACTTCCGAGCAGCTCCCCTTGCAGAGCTCCCTGTCTCTTCTTACACCTCCCTGGAACATCTGACCGAGGAGGTCTCTCAAAAGAGACTGCAAGAGGAGACACCTGGATTCCCTTCAGGAATCATTGACAGAAGTCACTGACTTTTGTGAAGGGGAAGAGGGTCCCCATTATCTCCACATCATGATATCTCCTTTGGAGACATCTTTGAAATTCTATGCCAAAGAGATGGGTGGTCTACCCCAAGCCCTTTCTCAGAGGAGTTGGTGTTTCTGGAGGACTTCGAGTCTGATCCATCTACATCTTGGGTGACCCCCCCCCCCCATGGATAACCTTATAGACCTTGTCTCCCGCAGGGCATGGAAGGAGCCGGACCTGTGAAGCCCATACTAAAAAAGAGCTGACAAAGTCCTCAGTGCCCCTTCAGATAAATAACAATGGGCAAAAGGTTCCCTGGTAGATGCCATGGTTGTTGTGGCAGCCACTTAGAAGGAGGTAGCCAAACAGAACTCCTTTGTCCATTCCCCTATCAGGGAGTCTAGGGCTTTGGACAGATTTGGTAAGTGGTTGTACATGTCAGCGACCTTCGCATTGTGATCGCTGAACTACCTGACACACTTCACCAGACTACAGAGGAATTTAAAGTAAGGAACTCTCTAGTTCTGCCTCAGGGTCCATGTCTGCAGAAGAACAGAAAAACCTTTCCTCCAGATTGGCCACCCCACAGTCCATCTCTAATGCATCCCTGAGGCTGATCTCACATGCTGCAGAGAATACCTCAAGGGCTGCCGGTTCAGGTATTGCTATAAGGCATCATGCCAGGATATGGCTTTGTGACTTTGTGGAACACTTCAAGGCATCCATCAGTGCTCCTTTTGATGGCTCGTCATTGTGTAACCCCACTGTTAAAGAGACGCTGTCCCCTAGTGAGAAAGATGGAAAAACCCTTGTCTGCCATTGGAATCCGTTTTTCTACCCCACAAAGATCTTTCTTCAGGAACCACCATGGTGGTAAAAAATTGTGGCTCAAAAAGTCTCAAACTCCTTTTCAGAAATCACAGGGAGGATTTTCCACCACAGACAGAGAGGGAAACAAATATAATGGTAGCCGCACGCTGCACATGTGGAAGAGAAGGTTGGCAAAATCCAGGATCATGAGATTTCTTCTCGGATAAGTCTTTTCCACACTCCTGAGAGATTGCCTGACTGTCCCTCTCTGGAGGCAGTCATGGGGGAGGCGTTTATCCTTGCACCCAGACACCTGGTTATCCATCACAAACAATCATTGGGTGCAAAGGATCATATCCAGAGGATATTCCATTCCAGTTTTCCAAGTACCAAAACCTAGGAAAAATCTCCCTGATGATCCACCCAAACAGAGGGAGGAAGCAGCATTAGAAACTACAAAGCTGCTAGAAAAAGAGGGTCATTCAGGAGGTCCCACCACACCAAATTGGATCCAGAATCTACTCAAGGTTCTAGTGCTGAAGAAAACAGGGGACCTGAGGCCAATCTTGGACCCAACATTCCTAAACAAATCAGTAGACAATTCGAAGTTCCGGATGGTCACAGGTCAATCCATTCTACCACTGTTATGAAAAGATGACTGGATGTGCTCAGTCGAACTTCAGGATGCATACTATCACATCAGAATGAGCAGGCTCTCCAGAAGTTTTCTCCAGTTCTCGCTGGAGGCCAGTCATTATCAATTCAGAGTACTCCTCTTTGGTCTCACCACAAGCCCCCAGGGTGTTCACCAAATGCATGGTGATAGTAGCAGCTCAGTTGAGACTGCATGGATTCAACATGTTTCCTTATCTAGATAACTGACTCCTGACTGCATCAGCCAGACATCTACTACTACAAACCAGGGACTATCTACTATACCTAGCCCCTACCTTGGGTATCACTATTAACATGCAGAAATCCCAGCTACATCCCTTACAGCCAATAGACTTTATAGGAGCATGTCTAGCCTACCTGCCTGCGGACAGGATATCCACCTTAAAATCACATATCAGACAAATTCTGGCCATTCGCAAAACCCCAGCAAGTCTAGTCCTCATAGTTTTGTGATAACTGCCACAGTGACATTGATTCCAACAGCCTGCTTCCATATGAGAATCCTTCAGTGGACTCTGGTTGTTCAAAGGTATTTACACTTCTGTCCGCTGAATCACCCAATCAAATTGTCCTCAGTGTGCAAGGACTCACTTTTGTAGTAGCTCCAGTGGGAAGAAGTTGAACAAGGACTTCCCTTTGTTCTTCCTCCCCCCAATGCCACACTGACCATGGACACTTTCCAGCTAGGGGGGGGGGGGGCATTACCTGGGTCGGACAGTCCAAGACATGTGGTTGACACAAGAGACCAATTTCCATAACAATGTCCCTAGAGATGATCGTGGTGCTTCTAGCATTTCAAGCACTTCAGAGCTTTCTCCCTGTAGGAACTGTTCTCATAGAAACGGACAATATGTCCATGGTATGGTACATCAACAGACAAGGAGGAACCAGATCTTACCCCTGTTTCAAGAAACAATGAGGGTTTGGCAGTGGGCAACTTCTTCCATCCACTTCCTAGTCACAGTGCACTTTCCATGAAGTCCAGCTTGCTGGTAGACAGGTTCAACAGAGTTATCCTGATGCCTCACAAGTGGTCTCTAAACCAATCAGTGGCAAATATAATTTTCCACAAGTAAGGTCAACCCTGCTGTGACCTCTTTGCCTCACACCTCAACAACAAATGCTTCAGGTTCTTTGCCCTGATCTCTCCTCAGGGATGGTCACCAAAAGATGCTCTAGTCTATGTTTGGTCCTCTGGTTTTCTTTATGCTTACCCTCTCCTACCTCTTATACCCAAGTTTCTTCAGAAAGTACAGTGGTTGAAGAGCAAGGTGATCCTCATTGCTCCCTTTTGGCCTCGACAGGACTGGTTCCCTTTTCTTTGATCTCACTTAGTATGCCCTCCATGGATGCTGGATCCGCATTCGGATGATCTGTCCCACCTATCAGGGCAGACTCACTCAGCTCTTCCAGGACTAAAACTAACCACATGGTTTCTCCAGTTTCAATGATGGCGAGATACACCAGGCTTTCTTCACATGTTCAGAGGATTTTAATATCCTCACATAAAACTTCTACCAGAAAAGTGTATAAAAGTAAATGGAAGAGATTTTCGATATGGGCTCACCAAAAACATTTGGTCCCTTTTACAGCTCCTGTCCCTGCAGTTTTAGACTTTCTTGTTTCAATTTTCCAAAACAGGGCAGGTTTTTCTGCTGTTAAAGTGCAACTGGCTGCCATCTCAAATTATCACATTATGGACAATTAATCTTGTCTTGCTTCATCTAAACTGTACAAGACCTTTCTCAGGTGTACCTTTTTACATAGGCCTCCTATAAAAGGCTTGCCTCCTCCTTGGGACCTTACCATGATACAAGCTCTTGTTCAACCCCCTTTATACCGTCAGCCAAGGTAGACATAAGATATCTTTCATGGAAAGCTGCATTTTTGGTAGCCATCTCTTTGGTTAGAAGGGTATTTGAACTACAAACATTGTCATCCATAATCACATTTTTGATTTTTCATAAAGATAGAGTGAGCTTGCATACCAATCCTTCCTTTTTCCCCCAAAGTTCTCTCCAAAAACAATATCAATCATGTTATCAACCTACCAGTTTTCTTCCCCAAGTTCCAAAACAAGGGTGAATATATTGTTCATCTTCTAGATGTTCATAGACAGCCAAGTTTTTAAATAGACTGAACAAAATCTTTTCGAAAAACTGACCAGCTGTTTGTCTCCTTCTCAAATGGTAGAATGGGAAGGCCAGTGTCCAAAATCACTTTGGATAAATGGATTACAGATTGCATATCTCATGTATATTCTTCTAAAGGCATCCCTCTTCCTAGGCATGTCAAAACTCATTCTGGTAGATCTATGACTACATCTCAAGCCTTCTGGTCCAGCGTTTCGACAGAGGACATTTGTGTGGCTGCTACTTGGTCAGACTGCCATATCTTTGTGGCACATTGCAAATTGGATATTGTTTCTAGAAGTAGAGCTGCTTTTGGTCTGCAGTGCTCCGGGATATCCTTTCATGAGGGCCACCTGAGATTACTGTAGGTGAGGACTCTGTACCACAAGTTGAGGAATGAATAAAAATGACATTAGATAAAGAAGTTATGTACTCACCATAACATTCCATCGGTGTTGTCCATTTTCTTTCTTCCTCAACCTTCCCCCTGTCCCTTATGGGAAGACTTAAGGAGGTGCTCCAGGAACCACTGTTCATTTTGAGCTCCTGGTTCTGTCTGCCCTCTATCTTATGATAAAAGTTCTATTTATACATTTATGTATTAGGCATATACAGCTGTAGCAAACTTGATCTGAAGTAATTTAGAAGACAGGGTATTATGGGTAAGGGAGGAGCTAGAGAGTTGGATCCTAAGCTAAAAAAGTGGCCAAGTTGGATCCAAGGTTCAAATACAAACCCACAGGTTGAGGAAGAATGAAAATGGACAACACAGATGGAACGTTATGGTGAGTACAAAAAATGGGATTTTTAGGGATTTTGATTCTAAAAAGCTTGTAATTTTCCTCAATTCTTTGAGGCCTTGCCTACAGAAGAGTTTAATAATTTTAGGGTATGCTCTGCCTCACCTGGCCTCCAAGGTATTTTGTCTGCAGACCCTGCTTCAGTGTCCCCAGTAATGATTGCTAATAAGAAGACCATGTCTTCTTTTTTTACCCCATTGCTCAAGATTAACTAGGCATGTGGCTAGAATCTCAAGAAAAGAAAGTGGCACAGTCCAGCACTTAAGCTTTTAAACTGTTTAACTACCAGTGTTTTCTGTGGAAGTTTGTGTTGAGATGTATATACAGTTTAGACAAGTTTGCTGCATCACTGCCTGCAGAGAAAAAGATCTATTAAAGATATTGTTTCCAGTGTTTCTCAGATGTCAAAACATGCTCTAAAAAAGAGCCTTGGAGGGGGATGATACTGTTTCTAGAAATGCAGCATTGTCCGTGGTGATTAGGATGTGTGTTAGCTTGCTCTCTTAGAATATTTATGATGAGTTAACAGTGGAATTATGACTGCTACTCTTGAGTTTGATTATGTGTTTGGTACAGCAGCTAATCAGATCCTTAAACACTGGGAATACAAGAGGCAAATGGCTGCAAGGAGCATCAAAATATTTGTATTCCCTAGTTATTCTCCTTTAAGCATGATCATGTTTGTTTTTAAACATCTTTATTAAATTATCACTTAAGACATAGGCAGACATTAACAGAAAAGGAAACAGACCATTTTAACATTTTTCCCTTTAAGTACAATATACACCACATATATTTTCTTTGCTACTATCATCAGTCCAACATTTTAAAAAAATGCTAAATTCCTGTTTTCCCTTAAACCTCACTCCTCACTTTCTTCCCACATAATTTCCAAACCCCACAGGAATACCATATGTTTCTGCAGACTTAAAGATTGATTATACATCACTGTTTTTATCTCATCACCTCCTATCTCAGCTATTAGTTGTTGAGCCTTGTCTTCCTCTAACCTTGGCATAATTAAGTCTTCCATACATATTTCTATTTGTACTCTCTCTTGATTTCCACATTTCTCTGCTTTATACAAATTTTCATAAAATTTCTGAAATGTATCTAAAACTTGTACAGCATCTCTGGTTATATTTCTTGTTGTGGGTTCCCTAAGTTTGGTAACAACACATTCAACGTTCTGTTGCTTAAGTCGTTTTGCTAAAAGTTTTTGTGCTCTGGATTTATAAAAAATACTTGCTTAATTGCAATCTTTCTAAACTTATAAATGTTATGCAGATTTTCCCTTGTTTTCTCTTTAGCAGTCTGCATTTGGTCCTCCTCTTGTTTGTGAGATTCCTTTTATTCTGCAATACTTTAACCTTTGTCAGCCTCTCTAAGTAATTTTTATTACTCCTTAACCATATCTCTTTCTCTTTTATTTCAACTTTGTTTTTAAACTCATTTTCAATTTATCAGTCAATAGCTGTAACTTTTGAAGATATTTCTAACTTCCCTAATAACTTGAATAATTTTCCCCTACCTGTTCCTTAAATTCTTCTCTTTTTAACAGATAGATGGGAAAACATTATCGTATTGTTACTTCATTACCTTGCACTTTTATTCTAGTTTTTATTGGTGCATGATCAGAAATCGTTACTGGATATATGCCAAAGCTTTCAATTGAATACATATGTTCCTGTGAAATATAATTTCCATCTAGTCTAGCCAAGTTGTTATTCCTTAGGGAATAATATGTAAATTCTGTCCACGTTTCTACTTCTGAATTCACATCTTCCATACCAAATATTTTCATAAATTTCTTCAGAAATCCACCTTCTTTTGTTTTATTGTCCTTTGTAGGTCCTCCTGATTCATCCCCACTATTGCAAATCAAATTCCAGTCTCCACTATAAATAATATTCCCTACTGAAAGCTGATTATTTCTCCCATTTTTTTTCCTTAAGCCCCATATTATTATTTTCTGGTAGAATATACATACATGCCATTGTAATCCTCCTCCCCTGCCAGTAGCCCCTTACTACGGCAAATCTACCTTTTTTTCTCCTTGGAACCCCTCTAGCAATTAGTGTAATTACTCCCCTTTTCCTGTTTCCCCGATATTTTGCTGAATATTCATTCTGATATCCCGTCTTTGTCAAATTCACATTTTCATTTCTTTCCAAATGTGTCTCTTACAGCATTTCTATATGCACGCTTCATTTCTAAGTATAAATACTTTTTCCTTTTTATCTATGCATGTAAGGTCGTTTGTGTTCCAGGATAATATGGACAGCATATCCATTATGCTAAAAAGCTATTGTTACCTGTTATACATGACAGTTTTTTTAATTGATGTTTGGCAGGCTAATCTTTTATACATTTGTTTCTTCTCATCTCCATTTGAACCTATGTCACATTGTTCAAGACTTTTTGTTTTAATGAAAATCCTCAAGCATAAAACTAAATACAAAACAATCCCATCCCTTTTAACAAACACACACAACTATGTACAGCTTCAAAACATGAAGTTTAACCCTTGAGAAGGAAACAATTGCCTGCAATTGACAGCACCTACAGTCCTTATCTAACCTAAAATTAAGGTTATCCATGCTTAAGCACCTACTACAGCCTGTGCTCCCACTTACACTGATTGCTGTATGTTCTTTTTTTTATGTCTCGCTTTCTCTCCCAGATATAAAAAAACAGCTTGTCTGCTTTCAGAAAACATTAACTTTTAGACTTAAGGAAAAAGTGCACTGGCTATCTTTAAATAAAAGTAAAGTGTACACAGTTATATTAACTGCATTAAAGTAATAAGGCTGCTAGTGAGATTTTTACCTTTTATTCACTTCCCATAATTTCAAACTTAATTTTTCCAGTGAACTGCTTGCCATTGTACCTTTAAATTTTGCATTTCCCTCAGCAAAGAATTCTCAAGATTAATTCCTTGCAAATGCAGGCAGTTTGTCTCTATGAAAATGTCACAGGAATGAGTCTTTGTAAATTATAATCAGAAAAGAATGCACAGCTTCCCTCAGCTGCAGACATATTGACTCCACTCCACTGAACATTTGCCAGTGGAAAACAAACAAGCTAATATCTTTGCAGTTGTAAGAACTTTGGCCTTTTCATGGATTTCATCATTTTGTCTTCTGTTTAAAGCCAACACTTTTACACTCTACCCCAATAGCCCAAGGTCATAGCTTATTTAAACTTGCTTTTGTCCAGCCTTTTTTCTCTTATTATACTGTAACACATATTTCTTACAACTAAAAATACATTTTTATTTTAATATCTTTAACACATATAACAGTTACTGAAAAGACTCCCCCACATTTAAAATACCCCAAATACATACTGCACAGAAGTGTTTTATATATGCAACATACAATTTATATCCTGAAATGTTTTTTTATACAAATAGTAATAAGTACAAAAATTGTTTTACTTAGTTTCCCCATTTAGTGTCCTTCTAAACATTAATGATATAATATAGGGTATATGCTTTATAGTTCACCCACAAATTTAACAGTGTCAACAAAAGTCCAGTGTTTTTCAGGTACTTTTTCTTGCAAAACCATATTTCACACATTTGTAGAATTATTCACAGAAACACAGCACAAACATGTAAATGACTACATAGAAGCTACAGTACCTACCAGCAGTAAGCCCAAAACAAACCACACTGGCGGAATTCTAATCTTAACAGGATATATAACAAAGGGAAAAAAGTTGTGGCCAAAGTCAGAAAGAGTAACTCTGATAATGTCGAGCTCACTAATTAAACTAAACAGGAAACTAAGAGGACTAATAGAATTCAACAAGGCCAATTATGAGGTCAAGGTAGCTTCTCGGGCTTAAGATGAGCACACGGCCTTCTACAGCTGTGTCCAAAACCTCAAAGTTAACATGCAACAGTGTGCTGAACTGTGGTTGTAAATGGTACCACATTCACTGAACAGTGTGACAAAGGAAAGCTGCTGGCCAACACATTCAGCTCAAACTTTACCCCCACACTCATCTGTGCACCCCTTTTGAATTCCCAATCAGCATCATTGCCTAAATATTAGGAGGGAGCATGTCATATCAGTGCTCACTAAGGCTAAAAACACCACCTTAAATGGACCTGACAGTATCCCATGTTCCCTCCTACATAGCCTGAAACATGACTTATCAGGACCACTTGAGTTATCAAACAAATAGAGGATGGCAGTGGTTATCCTCCTTCACAAGGTCTGACCAACAACTGACCCTGCAAACTACGCACACATTTAGTCTGACTGGTCTAGTATTCAGAGCCATGGAATGAATTATCATGGAAGTGATCAACAAAGACATTGGCAACCTGCAGACACTGGACCCATCCCAGTTTGGTTTTGTCAAAGGAAGGCCATGCCTACTTAACCTGGTAGAATTCTTTGAGAAGGTAACCAAGGCAATAGATTAAGGAAAAATGATACATACCCACCGACTTAGACCCGGACAAAACATTTGACACAATACTGGACTCTGGCATTGTGGGCAAACTCACTGAACTAAGCATAAATCTTTACACAACTTGTTGGATTGCAAGTTGGCTCACATATAGGACCCAGAAAGTCAGGATTAGTGAGACTACCTGCACCAAGAAGCAGGTCACCAGTGGAGTACCACAAGGCTATGTGTGGGGTCCACTGATGTTTGGCATCTATTTTTTGATTATTAAAAGTAATGTCAGAGGCCTTTGGCCCACCAAGTATACAGATGGCTGCATATTTGGAGCAATCACCACTGCCACAACCTAAATCTCCAAGGCTGGCTGGAACTACCTCACCTTCTACAGCTAAACCAGCTCTTAGTTACCCACAAAATCCTCTACCGGCCAGAAAATACCCCTGCTCTAAAAACATGATCTGCCCTACAGTAACAATCAACAATTCTGCTCCTCTACCAAACTCCTAGTTCTAACAGTCAAATCCAACCACTCTGCTGGTGACTCACTCTTTGCCAACTCTGTCGGAAAGATTTGGAACTCCCTACCAGCCGACCTGACTCAAGAGCCTTCACCAACCGTATTCAAAAACAAGCTTAAGAATTACCTCAGATCGCACTGGATATGTCTCTGTACCAACTCTGATTAGTGCCCTGTCCATCTCACATGCCTCTCCTCTACAAATGTCCTTTTTTTGTCCACCCCTCTCCTTATCATGAAGGGTAAACCGTATCTAATGCTACTCAATGTATTTTATTCCTGAAGGTAATATGTGTTACTACCTGTATATACATACTCGCAATGCTTTGTAAGTCACGTGTCATGTGATTGTTTGTATTGCTCTGTCTGTAACCTGTGTGTAATTGCCATTCACTAATACTTCTAATAATTGCAATGTATACATGTACTTTGGAGCTTTTCTCCCCGGGCCTCCGCTGAAAATGAACATACATCCAGTCGGACCATCCCGGTTAACAAATGTAAAATAAATAAATAAATCATAAATTCCTCCATGACACTAACATCCTGCAAGGGGGTGTAACTGACAAATGTCTTGTGCCAAAGCCATGGATTAAAACTCAATGCAAAGAAGTGCTTTATAGTACCTTTTGGCAAAATTTGGTGTACAGTTCACCAAACTTTGTCTTGTCTTCCATTCTGAAAGTCAGGCCAAGCTTTCTATGTATGTTCTACCCTCTTTCTATTTCTACCCTGATAGTTATCACTTGGGATTTATCTGAACCAACGATCCAAATAAGAAAATGTCTACTCAGGCAAATAACTCAATTTATAAGACATCCCTAAGAGTTAACCCATTAGTTAGAGATCTGGGAACATATGTAGACAGATGTTCTTCATGTTTCACTGTTGCAGACATCACATTTGGGTTATCTGCCTGCAGGTAGCCCTCAGCCGGCCTGAATACCAGAGTCTTATGGTTTCTGCATCGGATGCTGTCACTTCTTCCCTGACGTCAGGTCGTAAGGAGTATAAAACATGCAGCCAACGCCATTACATCAGTCTTTCTTGCCGTGCGGTGCCCAAAGCAGGAGCAGTTTGCAAGTGCAGGTCAGCTGACTCCCGAAATTTTCATTTTCGAGTTTCAGACCTGAAGTCTTCTAAAAGATAAGTACCCCATTGGAGATCCTTTTTTTCTTGCTCCCACCGATGTCAGAAAAATATTAATAATTGTCTTGCCTGTGGAAAGCAAATACCTCCTAGAGATTTTCATTCTTACTGCATCACCTGTTTAGGCCCAGACCAAGACATCCCTCGCTGTCGGTTTTGCACCTTGTTGCCTTGTTCAACGCCCAAGCTATCCATCGTCGGGCAATTTTTGTAGCTAAATAATTTCGCTCACGATCTCCGTACTCCAAAATGGCATTGGCAAGCCATCCGACTACCGATCTTCCGAAAAAAACATAAGGATAAAGACAGAGACCGATTGCATAGGTCCAAAGCTGCCGATGACGCTACCGTTCAGCTAGTCGCCAGTCCGTCGGTACTCAATGAGGCGCTTTTGCAGCCCCTGATACCCACTTCTACAGATTCACAGGCCTTTACTGAGACCCATTCGGAGTCCGGTATGCCGCGAGATGCTTCTTCGACTATGGAACCTGCAGATGTCTCTACCTTGGATGAGTCCAGAGCCGCTGTGCAGGCACCGGCTTCTGAGGGTGTATTCAGGCCTACCGATTTTCATATTAAACTGACAACTTCGTTTCAAGCCAAAAATACTGAATTTCTCAGGCCTAAAGTTTGCACTACACCTAGGAAACCGACGATCAAAGCACATTCTCAGGCCCACAGGCCCCAAAAACAAATTATTACAATGACCAAAACATTTTATTATATAAAT
Source organism: Protopterus annectens (assembly GCF_019279795.1). Lineage (NCBI taxonomy): Eukaryota > Metazoa > Chordata > Ceratodontiformes > Protopteridae > Protopterus > Protopterus annectens. The sequence goes on from NC_056730.1 coordinate 733,862,283, forward strand.
TTTATAAATGATGTACTATCAATTTTATTATTTAAGTATTTTATATTTGATAGTACTATTTAATATTTAATACCCAATAACATTTATTGAAGAAATAAGTACAGTTCCGAATTTTATGAAAATAAGAATGTATGAAAACAAGAACAAGTATTAGTTTTTTTATGTATTTAAATGTATTTATATGTATTTACTGTTCATGTTACGTTATTGATGATGACACAGCATTTGGAAGCATCTTGAGTGTTTTCTATGGGAGTTCATGTTTTGAGTGCCAATTCTGAACCAACTGGAGATAGAGATGGACTATTTGTGTTTTTTAAATGAAAATTAATGGATTCTGATGAAGTCTCATGTTAAAAGATGAAAGCGCGCTAAATCCATTTGTATTTTCGTTTTATTTTTATCCTTGGCATCGATGTTTTTATATGTACTGTGGTTCTATCCTGCACGTATGGAATAAAGTGTTTCAGCTGGTTCCGGGTGTTATAGTGGAATTACTATCAGAGGACAGGCTTTATCGCTACCAGGCAGCGTATTTTGGTCTTAAATTATTACAATGGCTAAAGACCTTATTACATTAATTAGGGGAAGCCAGCCTTCCCCTTCAAAGAGACCTAGAACTGATTTTCCTTCTGATTCTTCTGATCAGGAATCTGATATCTCTGTTCCTTCTGACTACCAGGACATACCCTTATCTACCTATGAGAATTCTGATGCAGAGGATTCCATTCCCTCTGCTTCCCTCCAGAAGATTTTTCTTTTGGTGAAACCCTGCATACCCTTAGGGAGCATTTCCGCTGAGAGAGCCGGGACTACTCTCAGTCCAAAAAGAGACTCAGGGAATTTTTAAACCTGCCTCAGCACAGGCCTCTAGCTATCCCTGCTCTTCTGGAGATTGTAGGTGATGTTTTCTTGGAATCCAGCCTTACCCCGGATACTTTGCCTCCAGCTCTCAGGACACCTGACAGGTACTATAGAGTATCTGACTCTCTCAAATTCCTTTTCAAGAATTCTACTGTGGATCCAGAGACCATTTCCCAAGGACCAAAAGGCATTAAGGCTACTACTGCCAAGAATCCTACCACTTCTGACAGAGATTCTAGGGCTTTGGACAGATGGGGTAAGAAGGTATACACCTCTGCTACTCTGGCCATTAGGGCTTTAAATTGCCAGTTTCATCTGTTAAAGTATCAGCAGCATATTATGGGGCTAATTAAACAGAAAATTATGTTTATTCCTGTCTGTGCAAAGCACAAAGATTCACTAGAGTTAATGCATTCTGCTGACCAAGTTGGTAAACATACTTTGCAGTGTGGTTTTTATGCTTTAGAAACATCTTGTAGGCCTGCTGTCACTGGGTCTGTTCTTAGAAGGCATACTTGGCTTAAGGAACAAAACGTGTCAGATCACGTCAAAACAAAATTACTGGATGCACCCTTAAACCAAGAGCGCCTATCTGGCAATAAAGCAGAAGCAGTACTCGAAAGGATGGAGGAGAAAGCTAAATCTATGCAAATTGTTTACAAGTACAACCACCTAGATTCAGTAGGCATTGGCCTTCAAAGAACTGGTCCTTTCCAGTCCATTCCAGGCCTTCTCAGTCCAAACCTAGGGGCAGCAGACCCCCAAGACTTCAGTCACAGGTTATGCACAGATCCAAGCAGTGGGGTGCTCCCACGTCCAAAACAGGGAGTAGTAAGCCACCCCTCCTATGGTAAACTTGTACAATAACTTATTCTTAACTCCCCCAAGCAATTAGTGGGTGGAGGCCCAAAAGCAAGTACTTTCTCTCCTCAGCATCAAGGCTATTCAACCTGTCCCAGCAGAACAAAGAGGACAAGGCTTTTATTACTTGCACATCCCCATAAGCGAATCTTGCAGGAAATACCTTCGCTTCAGGGCAGGTTCTATGCACTATCAGTTCTGTGCACTTCCCTTTGGCTTATCTACTGCGCCCAGGGTATTCACAAAGTGCCTAGCACAAGCCATTGCTTTTTGCAGGCAGAGAAGTATTCAAATTTAACCATAGGTCAGGACTTGCTACTACAGCACCTGACATTTGTAAAGAGACTTCTAAATTCACAGGGGTACACCATCAACGAAAAGAAGTCACACCTAGTACCCTGCCAACAGATTGCATTCCTGGGAGCAAGCTTGAACACAACTTCCCAGATGGCATTCCTCACTCCAGAGAAACAAATTTATTTGACAACTTAATTCAATCTACTGGACACAAAAACCCAGCTATCTGCAAGGAAAATACTGCAAGCTCTGGGGGTCATGGCCTCTTGCATTCTGTTAATTCCATATGCAAGACTGCATATTAGGAAACTTGAACAGCCACACAGGTAAAAAATTCACTCTGCAAAGCTAGGAATACAGCATCCATGGGACCAGATGACATCCTGGGCTGTGTACTACATGAACTACAAAATGAACTGGCACCTCACCCAAGTGTCATGTTTAATCATACCCTCACCTCAGGCTTCATGCCCACTGAATGGTGCACAGCTACAGTTATCCCACTCCACAAGGGGGGATCCACCTTGAATCCCAAGAACTACCGCCCCATCAGTCTGACAAGCTTGATCTGCAAGGCCATGGAACATATTATCATGGAACTTATAAACAAAGACATTGGCAACCTTAAAATACTGGACCCCACCCAGTTTGGGTTTGTGAAAGGCTGATTTTGTCTTCTGAACCTGATTGATTTCTTCAAATCAGTCCCCAGAGCCGTGGATGAGGGTAAGCAGTCCACACAGCCTATCTGGACCTCGCCAAGGCCTTTGACACCACCCGCCGCTCTGGAATCATACATAAACGTACTAAGCTGGGCATTAATCCCTATGTCACTCGATGTGTTGCCAACTGGCTTACTGACAGAACCCACACTGTAAAAGTAGCTGACTCCAAATCCAGCTCCAGACAAGTGACAAGAGGAGTACCTCAGGATTCAGTCCTTGGACCTCTCTTATTTGGCATCTACTTCTCTGAAGTACAGGCCAACACTAAGGGACTCTGGATAACAAAGTTCACAGATGACTGAAAACTGGGAGCCATTATTGAATCCCCAAATGATGTTGATACTCTATAAAAGGGCCTTACAGAAACAGATGCTTGGTGCCAGAGCCATGGGGCTCAAGCTCAATGCCAAGAAATGTATAGTTATCCCCTTTGGGAAAAAACATGTACCCGTGAATTGCCACATAGGTGGCAGTACACTAAACACCGAAAGTGTGATAAGAGACTTGGAGACACAGGTGGACAGTGGTCTCACCTTCAATAACCACATCACCACAATAGTCAGGAAATCCTTCTGTGTAGCACACCTCATCACTAAGGGCATTTCATCCAGAAAATGCCCTATGTTGACCGTCTTAAAAAACTCCAACTATACTCTGTCGCATATCGTCTACTCCGAGGCGATCTCTGCTTAACATACAAGGCCATGTCAAACCCAGAGCTGTTGGACATGCTACACTTAATGAAATCCCAATCCCTCAGAGCCACATGTTCCAGGGATCTAAACTTTGTCATCACAATAAACAAAACATGCTATGGTGTCAACATTCTCAGGACCTGGAAACAGTAATTCCTATCATTCCGTGTCTAAGGGCAGAGTTCCTTTGGTGGGCAGAGGCCTGCAATCACAACAAGGGACTCTCTTTCACTGTACCCCCTGCCGCCCAAACCCTAACAACAGATGCATCAGACTATGCATGGGGGGCTCATATGGCAGGACATGCATTCAGAGCAAATGGATCCCAAAGCAGATGCACCTGCATATCAATCAAAAAGAAATGTTAGCTGTACAGAATGCTCTGACTGTCTTCAAAAGCCTTATTCTTCCAGGACAACTATTGGTAAAGACAGACAACACCACAGTTATGTGGTACATAAACAAGCAGAGGGGAACACATTCCTACCCACTCTGCAGACTAGCCGCACAGCCTTGAGCAACCAAGTGCACCTACAAGCTCAATTCCTGCCAGGCAAAGTAAATTCATTGGCAGATGACTTAAGCAGAAATCTCATGGACCCACATGAATGGAAACTGGAACCCAAAATATTCAAGCTTTTAGGGAACAGATGGGGAACATCAGAGGTGGACCTGTTTGCTTCCCCTCAGAACTATCAGTTGAACAAATACTGCACCACAAATCCCCACAGCCAAGCTTGGAAGGTGAATGCCCTGTCCTTTTCCAGGGAAAGCCTCTCAGTCTGTGCCTTTCACCCTCTGCCTCTCCTTTTGAAGGTTCTACTAAAGATCAAACAGGACAAACAAAGGACAGTCCTGATTGTACCAGACTGGACACTCCAGCACTGGTATCCTCTTTTGCGCAGTCTGACGATGATACAACCATGGCACCTGCCTCAGACCCCTTCCCTGCTGTCCCAGCAGGGGGGGCAAATTCTGCACCCTCAGCTTCAGACCCTGAACCTTTCAGCCTGGCTAATCCCCTGAACTCATCTCTAGCAACCGTCAGTAAGCAAGTGCCGGATGTCATTCTTGAGCCAAGGAGGCCTGGTATTAGAAATTCCTATTCAGAAAAGTGAAAAAGATATTGTTTCTGGAGCCAGTCTCAAGGGATAGGCACAACTGTGCCCAGCTTACCACATATACTAGACTACTTAACAGAAATGCTCCACAAGGGCCTATCCTTCTCTTCAATTAAGATTCATGCCTCTGCCATCTCAGCTCATTATAATACTGAGCCACCCCTCTTCTCTCATCCTCTGGTAAAACAGTTCCTTAGAGGGGCCAAAAATTTAAGACCCCGCAGGAGAGCTCCCACTCCAGCCTGGGACTTTAACTTTGTATTGGGAAAACTTACACTTCTCCCCTTTGAACTGGCTGCTACAGCAGAATTGAAATTCCTCTCATGGAAAACAGCTTTACTTCTAGCCATCACTTCAGCAATAAGAGTGTCTGAATTGCAGGCCTTTATGGCAGGGGGAACCCTTCATTATCTTCCATGCGGACAGGGTTTCCCTCAGGACTAACCCATTTTTTTATGCCCAAGGTGGTGTCTAGTGTGGCTTTAAACCAGTCCATTCATTTGCCTACTTTTTTCCTTAATACTCAAAATAAAGGGAAAAGGTTACTGCATTCTCTAGACATGCACAGACAGCTTGAATTCTGTTTGGACAGGACGAAGCCTCTCAGAAAATCTGACCAGCTGCTAGTCAGCTTTGCTGCAGGGGCAGAGGGGAAGACCATTTCAAAGCAAACCATATCTAAATCCATCCATCCATTTCTGCTACAAGCACCATGGAAAACCTACCCCACAGGGGATGAGAGCACATTCCACTAGGGCTACATCTACCTCTGCTGCATTTGTCAGAGGAGTCCCTACCAGGGACATCCTGGAAGCTGCAACCTGGACCTCTGTACACACTTTCACCAAACATTACCACTTGCCTATCCTTTCTAAATCCAGAGCTGGATTTGCCACAGCAGTCTTACAGGGTCTGATTGTCAGTCCTAATGATTCTTAATCTACCTCCACCCTAACTTAGCTTTGGGAATCAACCCAAATATGATGACTGCAACAGTGAAACACGAAGAACATAGTACAGTTGCGTACACTTACCATAAATGTAGATGTTCGAGTGTATTCACTGTTGCAGTCCTGGTTACCCTCCCTCCAGCCCCCGATTTGTCTTTGCTTTCACTTATCCTTTTTGGTTTGGCATGTCTTATACTATGTATATTTGCTTTTTGCTGGGGGTGTTCCACACCATATAATTGCTTCTTGTTTTGGGGGCACCTGACATCTGGGGCAAGAAAAACTGATGTATTGGTGTCGGCTGCATGTTTTATACCCCCTGACGACCTGACGTCAGGGAAGAAGCGACCGCATCCAACACAGAAACCCCAAGACTCTGATATTCAGGCCAGCTGAGGGCTACCTGCAGGCAGATAACCCAAATGTGGTGACTGCAACAGTGAATACACTTGGACAGCTACATTTATGGTAAGTGTACACAACTGTACTTTATCTGACTTTTGACCAACACATAGCCAAGGCAGTAAGAAAATAATTTTATGTCAGCCAGTTAAGAGTATGACATTCAGGCTAAGGAAGGTACTCTACTCATCCCATATCAAACCCATCACTGAGTACAATGCCCCCTTTGGTATGCACCTGATTAGGCATATGCAACAATTGGAATGCCCACAGAGGTTCCTCAACAATAGAATCCAGGGTATTAACACGCTATCCTGTACAGTTCACCCTAGAGCACTGTTATCTATACTCTGTCTCTTTCAGGTTGTTGAAAGGTAATCTGTGCTCGGCATATAAACCATCCTTAGATCCAGCCCTGATGGAGCTTTTGCACATCTGCAAAACAACCAGCACCAGAAACTCTTGATCCAGGGATTTGAACTTTCTTGTGACATAAATAGAACATGCTGACAGAGCAAATGTGGGACTCAAAGAATTCGCATGCTGTGGAATAGGCTGCACATCCATGTGAAACAGATTCCATCCTTAACCCTATTCAAATGTAACATTGACCATTAGATTTGAAATGGCAAATTCATCCCCGGGCTAGGCCCCACGACTTTTATAGACAGAGGCTGACAATAAATATTCCCTAACTAACAATGGATGGGTAATTATAAAATTATCTGTGGGCTGGCTCCATGTCTCCTACAGACTGAGACCAACAGCAAACATTCTTCAACTAGCATGTGGCCCATGTAATTTTTTAGTAACCTCATAACTAACACCTCCCCCCCCCCCCCCCACAGTTAAGATGCATATGTTACCAGGGGTTGTAATTGGGTTGGGCTGTGTGGTTAGGCTTATAAAGGGCCTGGAGGTCATTAGCCTAGTGGACGCACCTCTTATTTATTTATTGACATTTGTTGACCGGGAAAGTCTGCTGGGCCATTAACCCATTTTCAGTGGAAGCCTGGGGAGAAAAGCTCCACAGTAGTACATTTACGACATTTTAGAATTTAAAAAAAGAATTTGCACATTATAGACTAGTCTTAATGGGATTTTTTGGTACACCTGAATCTGCACTGTTTGTGTATAACAGTGTGGATGACATGAATTTGTTACTCTTCAGACACTGATTTTCAGAAGATGTGTTAAGAACCATGCCCCAAGATTCCCACTACACCTTTCTAAACATACTGGAAAATATTAAGATACAACCAAACACCCTAATACTGGGTGATTTCAACTACCCTGCCATTAACTGGGAAAACTAGTCATGTACCAACACCTTTGCCCAACGGTTCTTGGAATTCATAAATTCCAACGCCCTAGATCAACTAATCCATAGTCCTACCAGGGGCTCAAATATCCTGGACCTGGTCATTATAAACATGGGAAATCGGTGCTCCACACCAGTGGTCACCACCTCGTTGGTTAGGTCTGACCATAAGCTAATCACCTTTGACATCCACATCCCACCCGCACCTCCCAGTAAGGAAACATCCGTAAAAAACTTCTCCCAAGACCAACTTCATGCTACTCATGTCAGAAGTGACAAACTTCAAGACACCCATGCAGATGGGAACTGAAAGTTCGACTGCCGAGTCCTACAATAAAGCACTGTACAAACACATCCATTTGTGCATGAATTGTGCCATCCCAAATAGCACCAAGACGCTCTCTTCCAAAAAAAAAAGAAGCCAATCTGGTGGTCCTCTGTCATAAACAAGCTATAAAACAGAAGGAAGAAACTGTTGCAGAAAAGAGGAAAATCCCAGGATGCAAAAAACTCCCTTACCAGCCTTAGTAAGAAGCTGAGATCCCTCATAAAATCCTCCAGAGCTAGTTATGAAAATAAAATTGCCAAAGATTCCAAAGACAACCAGAAGGCATTCTATAGCTATGTCAAGAGTCTAAATGGTAATGCTCAGATCTGCTCTGAGCTACAACAGAATGGCATTAAATATACTGGTCCCAAGGACATTGCCAATATCCTGGCAGATCGATTCAGTGCCAATTTCACCCCCCTCTCACCCCCTACAGGGCCCATCTCAATACAGAAAGATTGCCAAATTTCGGAAATCACAGCCACATAGGTAGAAAATGCACTCTCCAAAGCTAAGAATACAGCATCCATGGGACCAGATGACATCCCGGGCTGTGTACTACATGAACTACAAAATGAACTGGCACCTCACCTAAGTGTCCTGTTTAATCATAGCCTCACCTCAAGCGTTATGCCCACTGAGTGTGCACAGCTACAGTTATCCCACTCCACAAGGGGAGATCCAACTTGGATCCTGGGAACTACCGTCCCATCAGTCTGATGAGCCTGCTCTGTAAGGCCATGGAACATATTATCTTGAAACTTATAAACAAAGACATTGGCAACCTTCAAACACTGGACCCCACCCAGTTTGGGTTCGTGAAGAGCCTATCATGTCTTCTGAACCCGATTGACTTCTTTGAATTAGTCTCCAGAGCCGTGGACAAGGGTAAGGCAGTCCACACAGCCTATCTGGACCTCGCCAAGGCCTTCAACACCATCCCCCACTCTGGAATCATAGATAAACTTACTAAGCTGGGCATAAATCCCTACATCACTTGATGGGTTGCCAACTAGCTTACTGACAGAACGCACACTGTAAAAGTAGCCAACTCCAAATCCAGCTCCAGACAAGTGGAGTACATCAGTGTTCAATCCTGGGATTGCTCTTGTTTGGCATCTACTTCTCTGAAGTACAGACCAACACTGAGGTACTCTGGCTAATGAAGTTTGCAGATGACTGCAAACTGAGAGCCATTATTGAATCCCCAAATGATGTTGATATTCTACAAAAGGGCCTTGCAGAAACAGATGCTTGGTGCCAGAGCCATGGGCTCAAGCTCAATGCCAAGAAGTATATAGATGTTCATCGTGCATACAGCTGCAGTAATCACAGATGGGTTCTCTGCCGTCAGGCGGTCCCTCGGTCGGCCGAATTCCAAAGTCTTGGTCCGGCGTCGGTTGTTGTCGCTTTCTCTCCTGACGTCAGTGAGGCCAGAGTATATAAGACACAGCCGACGCCATGTTCTTCAGTCTTTTTTGCCGCGCGGTGCCCGAAGCAGAAGCAGTTCGCAAGTGCCGGTCGGCCAGCTCCTGAATTACGGAAATATTGGAAACCGAAGTCTTCATTAAAGCCAAGTACCCCGTTGGGGAAACTTTTCTTGCCTCAGACCGATGTCAGAAAAAGTTAATAATTGTATTTCTTGTGGGAAGCAAATACCGCATAAGGATTTCCATTCCCTCTGCATACCTTGTTTAGGCCCAGACCACGACGTCTCGGGCTGTTGCTTTTGCGCTACTTTCAATAAACGCACTATTAAGCGTCGGGCGGAGTTCGCCCAACACTATTTTGGTAAAGCCTTTGATTATAAAATGTCGTCGGATACTCCGACTACCGTTTTGTCCAAAAAACGCAAGGACAAGGACCGACACGCGAGGCCCGCGGTCCCCGCTGACACCACGCCAAAACAGGCTGCACGTGGTCCGGTTCTCAGCGAGACGCCTTTGCAGTCCCTGACTACCGACGACACTCCTTTGGCGGAGTCCTCTGTACCCAAGACCGCTGGTACCTCGGCCCTTTCCCAGACTACAACCACCGAAGCCTTTACTAATGTTGAGCCTACTAATGTGGACAGGTCCACTTCCACCCATGGTGTCTTTAGACCCTCATCTTCTTTTTCTATTAAGGCCTTTACTAAATCCAAAGCAGCCAGGCATCCCAAGAGGCCTGTTGCACAGGGCCCATCTCCAGGCCCCATGCCTAAAAAACAGATGCTTAAAATGGCTGAGGATTTAATTACTCTTATCAGGGGTTCTCAACCCCCTCCAGACAAGAGACCCAGAGTGGAGGAAGATTCTCCCTCTTCTGATCAGGGATCCATTTTATCAGAACATTCTGATGTAGAGGAACACTCTTACTCCCCTTTTGAGGATTCGGATGCAGAGCAGTCCATTCCTTCTGTATCTCCTCCTGAGGATTTTTCCTTTGGGGAAACCTTGCACACTTTGAGGGAACACTTCCATTGGGAAGGCCAAGACTTTTCAGATTCCAAGAAAAGACTTAGGGAATTTCTTGTTACCTCAACACAAACCTCTGGCGATACCTCCTCTTTTGGACATACTTGATGATGTTTATTCGGAGGCTTGCCTTAACCCGGATTCTCTGCCTCCTGCACCAGTCAAACCTGATAGGTACTACAGAGTACCTAACTCTCACCAATTTCTCTTCAAAAGCCATAATGCTGACCCTGAAACCATTTCTCAAGGCCCCAAGGGATTGAAGGCCTCCACTGCCAAGAATCCACTTCCTGCAGAAAGAGAGTCAAGATCTTTAGAAAGGTGGGGAAAAAAGGTATATACCTCGGCCACCCTAGCCATGAGGGCCTTAAATTGTCAGTTTCATATGCTTAAATATCAACAGTTCCTGTTATCACAATTAAGGAGTAAAATGTCTCAACCTGAACAACCAGATTTGAAGGAGTTACAGGATATGATGCATAGTGCAGAGCAAGTGGGTAAACACACCTTACAATGTGGTTATGATGCCCTAGAGGCCTCAATAGAGCGGCTGCTACAGGATCAGTCATTCACAGACATGCCTGGCTTAGGGAACAAAACTTGCCTGATCATGTGAAAGCTAAGCTTCTATATGCTCCTTTACAAAAGGATGTGCTGTTTGGTACTAATGCTGAGGAGATATTACGGAAAATGGAAGAAAAAGCCAAATCTATGCAAACTGTCAAAGCTTTTTACAGGTCCAACCACCACGTTTTAGCAGAAATTGGCCTTCAAAAAACTGGTCCTTTCCAGCCACTGACAAGCCCCAAAGAGGTAGATACAGACGCACAAGGGGCAGAGGGCAATCACAAGGATCATATAGAGGCCGACAATGGCAAACTCCAGCACCAAGAGGTGGCGAAGACAGTGCACAACAATACAGGAAACAAACCCAATGACTCCTCATTTCCATGCCAAGCATGTCTCAGCTGGCAGCACCTTTGGGAGGAAAGCTAGCATTATTTGCAAGAAATTGGCATATTGTCACAACAGACAAATGGATCCTGGACATTATAAACAGAGGCTACAAATTTCAATTCCACACACTTCCAAAAATGAGAGGCATGCCAAACCTGCCACACAATCAAAGGGCAGAGGCACAACTACAAATTTCAAAGCTCATAAGAATGAGAGCTATTCAAGAGGTACCTACTCATGAACAAGGTCAAGGTTTTATTCAAGACTTTTTCTGGTACCAAGGAAAGGAACCGACTGGAGACCCATTTTGGACTTATCCATCCTAAACACATTTTTACTGCACCAAAATTCAAGATGCTCACATTACAGCAGCTTCTTCCCATGCTGGGCAAGGAGTTTTGGCTGGTAACATTGGACCTCAAGGAGGCATACCTGCATGTCCCAATCAGACAAAGCTGCAGAAGATACCTCAGATTTCTTGCAGGTTCAATCCACTATCAATTCTCTGCATTGCCCTTTGGCTTATCTACTGCGCCCAGAGTATTCACAAAGTGCCTGGCATCAGTGATTGCCTACTGCAGACTTCAAGGGATACAAATTTACCCTTATTTGGACGACTGCCTTATCCAAGCGGACAGCAAGCACATACTTCTGGAACATCTGGCATATGTAACACGGTTACTGCATTCTCTGGGATACACCATCAACAAAGAGAAATCCAGGCTAACACCATCTCAGAAAATAACTTTCCTGGGTGCCAACTTGGACACAAACACCCAGATGGCCAATCTTACGCCAGAAAAACAGGGGCAACTAACTCAGTACTTCAAAATACTAGCAAAATGTACCAGGCTTACTGCAAGGAAAATCCTGCAGGCTCTGGGCTTCATGGCATCTTGCATTCTTTTAATCCCATGTCAAAGCTGCATATGAGGAAACTTCAATGGTACCTAAAAAACCTATGGTCTCAACACAGCCACAGTTTGGAAACAATAATACCAATAATTCCATGTTTGCAAAAGGAATTTCTATGGTGGGCCCAAGCATGTCAAGCAAACACAGGCCTCCCATTCTGCAAGCCTCAAGCAAAGCAAGTCATCACAACAGACGCCTCAGATTACGCCTGGGGGGCGCACATGACGGACAGGTGCATTCAGGGCAAATGGTCCCAAAAGGAAAAGCACCTTCACATCAATCAAAAGAAATGCTAGCAGTAATAAATGCAATTACAGCTTTCAAGGACTTCCTACATCCAGGACAATTACTGATAAGAACAGACAACACCACAGTAATGTGGTACATAAACAAACAAGGAGGAACACATTCATACCCCTTGTGCAGACTAGCCATGACTCTTTGGAACTTGGCTCTGGAATGGCAAATCGAACTTCAAGCACAGTACTTGCCAGGATTGGAAAACACGCTGGCAGACAATCTAAGCAGAAATATGACAGATCCACACGAATGGAAGTTACATCCTCAGGTGTTTACAGAGATAATCCAAGCGTGGGGGAGGCCAGACATAGATCTTTTTGCCTCCCACAGGAATCATCAATTGGAAAAGTTTTGTTCGAGGACTTTTCATCCAAAGGCCTGGAGAGTGGACGCCCTTTCATTCAGTTGGACAGCATGGACAGTTTACGCATTCCCACCTCTGCCTCTTCTGCCCAAGGTGCTTTTGAAAGCAAGAGCAGACAGACCGAAGATGATACTGATTGCTCCAGATTGGCCAAGGCAACACTGGTACCCACTCCTGAGGAGCCTAACACATACTCCTCCCTGGCCCCTGCCTCTAATGTCTCTTCTGCTGACTCAGCACAGCTACAAAACTCTTCACAGTCAGCTGAAAACACTCAATCTCGCTGCATGGAAAATTCCTTAACACCACAACAGACCCTACTCTCCAAGGAGGTGCAGGATGTCATTTTGGAGGCCAGAAGGCCATCTACTAGAAAAGCTTACTCCGCAAAATGGAAGCGGTTTTGCTGTTGGAATGAGAAAAAAGGCCAGGACCCTAGAAAACTGAACTTGCCTCAGGTATTACAGTATCTAACAGAGCTGCTGAACAGTGGACTATCATTCGCTTCCATAAAAATGCATGCCTCAGCCATTTCTGCAGAATTCAACACGGATCCTCCTTTATTTTCTCACCCACTCTTACGACAGTTCCTCAGAGGGGCTAAGAATGTAAGACCACCAAGGAAACAACCAATACCAGCCTGGGATCTTAATTACATACTAGAAAAATTAGCATTGCCCCCTTTTGAACCAGCTGCCTCAACATATTTGCAATATTTGTCCTGGAAAACAGCCTTCCTTCTGGCTATCACTTCAGCTCGTAGGGTTTCGGAACTACAGGCCCTCATGGCGGTGGAGCCCTTTCTCATTTTCCATCAGGACAGGGTTTCCCTTCATACCATCCCGTCATTTATGCCTAAAAGTGGTATCCAGGGTAGCTTTAAATCAAGCCATACACCTACCTACCTTTTACCCCAATCCTCAAAACAAAAGGGAAAGGCTGCTACACTCTTTAGACATCCATAGGCAGCTACGTTATTATTTGGACAGAACAAAGTCCTTCAGGAAATCAGAACAACTCTTTGTGTCCTATGCTGTAGGGGCTCAAGGGAAGCCAGTTACCAAACAGACTATTTCAAAGTGGATAGGCCACTGCATACGGTTTTGTTATTCCTATCATGGGAAATCTGTTCCTACAGGTTTCAGATCACACTGCACCAGGGCCACAGCTACCTCTACAGCCTTCCTCAGAGGAGTTCCTACCAAAGATATTTTGGAAGCAGCCACTTGGAGTTCTGTACATACCTTCACAAAACACTACCACCTGCCTTTATATTCCAGAACTAGAGCAGGCTTTGCCACTGCTGTGTTGCAGGGCATTCTGGCTCAGCCCAGTTCCTCCTAGTACCTACCACCCTGTGCGTAGCTTTGGGACTCTACCCATCTGTGATTACTGCAGCTGTATGCACGATGAACATAGTACAGTTTTGTACCTACCATAAATGTAGATGTTCGAGTGCTAATACAGCTGCAGTACAGGTTTCCCTCCCTCCTTCCCCACTTGGTAAAGGCATGGGGCCTAACACCCTCTTCATACTACCTGACTGGGTTATCCTTCTATGGTTTATTTGCTTGCAACTACTGATTTTGGATTATATTGCATTGCTTGTATATACATAGAAACATAATTTATGTATTGCCTTCCTTCTGGGGGCACCTGACATCTGGGGCAAGAAAGACTGAAGAACATGGTGTCGGCTGTGTCTTATATACTCTGGCCTCACTGACGTCAGGAGAGAAAGCGACAACAACCGACGCCGGACCAAGACTTTGGAATTCGGCCGACTGAGGGACCGCCTGACGGCAGAGAACCCATCTGTGATTACTGCAGCTGTATTAGCACTCGAACATCTACATTTATGGTAGGTACAAAACTGTACTTTATCCCCTTTGGGAAAAAACAACTACCCATGAATTACCACATAGGTGGCAGTACACTAAACACCAAAAGTGTGATAAGAGACTTAGGAACACAGGTGGACAGTGGTCTCACCTTCGATCACCACATCGCCACAAGTCAGGAAATTCTTCTATGTGGCACACCTCATCACTAAGGGCTTTTCATCCAGAAAAAAGGAAGTCATTGTCCCACTGTACTCATCCCTCATTAGACCCATCATAGAGTACAACGTCCCATTTGGTATGTATCTCACAAGACATCTGCAACAACTGGAAAGGCCGCAGAAGCACCTCACTAAAAGAATCACAGGCATAAAGCAGATGCCCTATGCTGACCGACTAAAAATACTCCAGCTATATTCTGTTGCATATCGTCTACTCAGAGGTGATCTCTGTTAACATACAAGATAATGTGAAACCCAGAGCTGTTGGAGATGGTACACTTAAAGAAATCCCAATCCATCAGAGCCACGCACTCCAGGGACCTAAACCTTGTCATCACAGTGAACAAAACATGCTGGAGGGATAGGTTCCTGACCCAGAGACTCCCCATACTCTGGAATAGACTGCCCATACATGTCAAACAGAGCACCTTTTTGGCCCTCTTCAAAAGGAACCTTGATGACTGAATGAGAGAGAGGAAATTTACCCCGGGGATCATGTCAGTCGCCCTGCTAGACAGGGGACCAGGGAAGTAAATATTGTGGGAAGAAATAGCCAGGGAATTGTTATGACTAGGCTTTTATAGGCCCTAGGGCCGATAGCCTAGTACCAACCTATGTTGGAATCTGGTAGGACTTGTACAAGCAACTCCTAGGTAAATGAAAGAAAATTTCCCTCTAGTACCAGAGAAGGAATGAAGACCCCAGTTCAGCAAAGGTATCAATGAATGTGCAGTGCTTGCCTGAACTTTTTAATGCAGGTTAGTCTGTCCATTAGTAAACTGCATATATCAGCTGTCTTGGCCTTGATATCTATAATCTATAACCCTCCTTTACCCTCCTTGTTGCTGGTTAAACATTTCCTTATTTCCTTAATGGGTCTTGCACTTCACTTACACACTTCTTAGAAAACTAACGAGTCCAGCATAGGACTTGAACTTCGTCAGGAAGACTTAATCTGGCTTCCTTTTGAACCAGCGTGGGACCTGACCCCCAAGTCTTTGAAATCAAAAATAGTATTTTTATACCTGGCTGTGTGGTGCAGAGGCATGTAGTCCTGACTGTGATCCTGGCAACCAGGGTTTGATAAGTAGCCTTAGCACCGGAAGAGCTAGGAAGGGGGAGAGAGGAATGAAAGGGTGTAGCCCCCTCCTTCTCTCTTGGGGAGACGAGCTTGTACTCAGGGTGCATGTTGGAATGATATGATTTGTCCAGTGAAAACTGGGAAAATCACCTCCTTTGTCTCAGTGTTAGTTGGTGGGCTGTTTGCTGGCAGCATCCTTTACATAAGTGGGGTGCAACGAGGAGGTCAGCCTTTTACATGCCCTCCTTCCCCCTTCTTCCCTGAGCTCTCAAGGATGTATTTCCTCATAAGTAAAAAAAAACATTTAACCACCCCTGATGGCTGTCTGAATGATGGCCCCTCTCAACCTTGAGTGAATGAATGCACCCCTCCCCCCGGGCTTCATCCATGGCTTCATTACTACACCCAATCAGCCCATTTGTTCTGGGGAGTGAACTAAAATTGGTCATTTCACGCTTAGGCAAGAACCCCATAACACATTTGTTTTTTTTAGAGGAATCACTACTCACCTTATCTTCCCTGGCGAGGGAGTTGATGGTAGCAAGCAAGCTCCACAGTTGTTTTCTGGGAAGTGCATGCATGGTTCTGTGCATGAGCAACCTCCTGACCAAGTGGTGTATCATTTGCAGTGTGGAGCCCACCAGGCTGTTAATACTGCTATTGCAAAGAACCTAGGCTGACCACCCCCCTGGATGGGTAAGCCAGCATAGGCTGCTCACTGACATCCTCTGTCATGTAGTCCCTACAGCTTCCATACTATTATTCGAACATTGGTCATCTGGGACACAGTAACTGCTTTTTTCCTCTGCATTATGGGGACAGCCTTTGTGTTGATTATTGATTCTGCCATATGGAAGTCCTTCCCTACTCCATTCAGAACTCTTATGTCACCCTCTTTTTTTGTTTTTTCCTGTTATCTACTGTACTGTAGAATTACTGAAGTAACCAGTGTCTCCTACGGCCTTCACATTCTTCATTGTCTTCTAATTTCCCTCTGTTATTGTCAGATCAAGTTTGTGTCTCTCCTTTGCACCAATTTTGTTCCATTTCTTTGCACTCTCCATCTCAACCTCTTCCCCTCCTGCTTGCATAGTTTTTCATAAAATTCAGACACACTCACTTTTCCCTTCTATCTCCTCAGGTATTTAGAATGGCTTCTTAACTCTTGTCTCTCATTCCCTCCTGTTCTCATTAGTCTTCCATGCCATTAATATTCCTACAGCTCCCTTATAACTACTTTAACTCTTCATTGTTCACCATCTCCCCTTCAAATTGTGTTTATTTTGTCAAGTGGGAATTTACAAGTAAGCATAGGTCTTTTGAACTGGATTTGGTTGGGAGTGCTCCAGCACTATTGCAGAGTGTAATAAAGTTCACAATAACCTGAGTAAATGATTTTGGACCTTAACATAACAAAACTTTTTTTAGTGAAGAGCCTCAGGCAATACAGGTACTTAAACAGCTAGTGTTGTAAATCACAATCTGGAGCCAGTCATTAAAGATTTTGTAAAAGCAGCCCGGAAGCATTATAGCTTTGCCCTTTGGCTCCCAAGAAGTCAGGTGTCTTTTATAATTTTCAGCCTCAGTTGGTGGAGGTGTTAACCATGTATTGTTGACAGCAGTGTGTTTATCTCTTTTGTTCAGCATAGGTCTGACAGACAACATTTTGTCTCTTTGCAGTTCGATGAAGAGTCTGGAACTTCGGACAGGTATAGCAAGAGCGATTACTCTTAGGTCACATTTAGACGTAGGACTGTCAACTTCTTATCTGTACCAGTTCAAGCCCATCTCATTAGGAAGACTTTGGATAAGTCCCAGGAACTCCAAGACTCTGGGTTCAAAGAGGACATTCTTGAGTGCCTGTCTACAACTTTTACAGTGTCCTGCCATATTTAGGATCATAGGAGATTACTAGGCTATCAACCCGAAGGTCATTTTAAGTCTAGCTGTTTTATCCCAATGTAAGACCATAGTCAATACCAAAGATTGCATTTAGTGATGACTGCCCATGTCCAGGAGGGTTGTAGGAGCTATCCCAGTAAGAATTTATGGTGCCCCATCCACTTGTCCAGGTTTCCCTTGAACAGTGTCTTAGAGGTGCTCACATGAATTGGTAACTTATTCCAAAGATGCGGTAGTCACTGGGAGATAAATCTGTCCCTCCAGCAGACCATATTTAGGTCCCAGGAATGGGTAGCCCTAGTCACTATGGATTTACTGAAATGTAGCAAGTTCATTAGGTTTGGGTCTTGGATTGCTGTTTAGGCCAGGCATAAGTCTTCCCTAAGAAGTCTATATGATACAGAGTATAGTAATAAGGACTTTAGTCAGTCTGTGTAAGGCACATGGCTGGAGCCCCTTGATCTTCTTTGGTAGAAACCTCTGAGGTCTCTCCAGTTGCTTTGTATGGTACATGCCGAACAGGGCATTATACTCAGTTATGGGACAGATTAGTGCTGAGTTTAGCAGGGTTATAACTTCTTTTGCTCTCGAGCCAATACCTTTACTAATCAAGTGTGCTATGTAGAAAGCCTTCCTTACTACACTAGACACATGGTGGTCAAAATTAAGGCTGCAGTCAACTTGTGATCCCATGTCCCTTACCACTTCATGGGTACTTGGGTGTTGTTGTTGATTTGATAATGTGAAGGGACATTGTGTTAAAGGGAATGATAATTATTTGCATTCAGTTTGAGACTGACTAATACAACAGTCATTTGGTCTGCGTGAAACCCTCCTGGAGTATACTGACATCATTTGGGGATTCAATGATTGCACCTAGTTTGCAGTCGTCTGCAAACTTGGTCAGCCACAACCCTTTACTTTTGACTTGAACTTCTGAGAAGTGTATACCAAACAGTAGGGGGCCCAGCACTGATCCCTGTGGCACCCTGCTGGTACCAGTTTGTGAACCAGTTGGCATCCCATCTTACAGCGAAGGGGTTTACATTCATTGTGCTAAGTTTATCAGTAATGCCTGAATGTGAGATTGTGTCAAAAGCCTTTGCCAAGTCGAGGTATGCTGTATGCACAGATTTGCCCTCATCAATGGCCCTAGTTACATTTTCAAAGAAGTCCACCAGATTTAACAGGCAGGATCTGCCCTTGACAAAGCCGAATTGGGTACGATCCAGGGTTTGAGGTCACCTATGTCTTTATTTATGAGGTCCATAGTGATACATTCCATGGCCTTAGAGATGAGGCTGGTCAGACTTATGGGTCTGTAATTCCCCGGGTCTGATGCTAGGCCAGCTTTGTGGAGGGGAATAACTTTTGCAGCTCTCCATTCACAGGAACAAAGCCTATGGTTAGGCTATGATTGAAAATGGTGATGTTAGTTCATGCTTTAGTTTGTTAAGAAGATAGCCTGGGATATTGTCTGGCCCATAGAGGCTGTGTTTTTTGCCTTGAACAAGGCTTTGAGGACCTGCTGTTGAGATATGTTGGGGGGAGGTTTGTGTAAGTTAGGAGGGGATAAGGGAGTGAAATTTTCACCAGACCTATCAGCTAGTAGGTTTGCTATCTCTGTGAGGTCAGTGTGTGTGCGATATCATTGGTCACTAGTTCGGCACATGCTTGGGTCATACCTTTTAGGCTACATAGGTAGCTGTAAAAGGCCTTATGGTTATCCTTGGCTGTACTTGGTAAGTTTCTCTCAAAGGAGACCTTAGAGGATTAGACAAGTTGTCTTATTTGTTTGTTGAGGCTGAGGAGGGTGCTTTTCCATCTTTGGAGCTTTGCCTTTGTTTTTTTTGGGCAGCAACTTTTTGTATTTACTGTAAAGTTTGTTGATGCTGGATGTCCACCGTAGCAGCATGTTTTTACTTGGGGCTCTAGCTTTGATTCTTTCTGGTACTGCTGAGGTTTATACACTTATTTAAGTGATTGTACAGGGCTTTACTGTAAGCTTCGGCAGACTTACCACTTCCAGCTTGGGGTGGGGCTTGGAATGCATGTATACCTTCGGCTGGAAGGGTATAAATTGCTTTGGTGAAGTTTTTTAGTGTGATTTCTGGTGTTGTGCCAGCTCAAAGGTGACTATTTTGTGGTCAGATTTAACTAATGAGTGTCTGACAGTTGCGGCATTGCATCTGTTTGGCATGTTAGTGAGGACCAGATTTAGAATGTCTGTTCCTCTTGTCAGAGTGTGGACCATTTGTTCCTGGGCATTTGAATTAACAAAGTCAAGGATTGTGCTAGCAAGCTGGGACTAACTTAGGTTTCCCAGTTGATGGTGGGATAATTGAAATCCAGCATAACCAGATTATTTGGTAAAATTTGGATTGTCTCCAATTTGGTCAAATAGGCTTTATGGACATTGTGACCCATGGAGGAGGATCTGTAACTGGCTATGACTTGAATGACCATAACCTAGACTTGGAGTAGCTCCATGGAGTTGTCCAGTCTAACTAGATGGGAGGTGAATTTATCTCTAATATAGATAGAAATACTGCCTCCTTTGGTTTTCACATGTTCATTTTGTGGTCTAAAGGTGTGGACGGCATTGTAGCCTTGCAAGGCCGGGGTACTCTCAGAGGCCTTGAACCAGGTTTCTGTGACTGCACAGACATCTGTATCTTCTAGTGATAGAAGTGCTTCTAGGCAGTGCAGGTTTTGTTTAAGCTCCTAGCATTTAGCAGCATTACCCCTGTTTTGTTCTGATTGGCTAATTTCACGTTGGTAATGTTTTCAAGACCTTGCCTAAAAAAGGCCCTATGGGAGAGACAAGAGCCTTTGCCAGCAGCCGAAAGCTTGGAGGTGCCAGGTTCAAATTGTCTCTGACAAAGCATTGAGGTTTGTCAACCATGGCTTCCAGGCTGACATGGATCCCCTTTGAATGACACCAAAAACTAATCCAGTTATTGAAATCAATACATTTTTGTTTCTACTGTGGCATAATTCTAGGTGAGGGTAGTATGCTGCTCAAGGCTAGCGACATACCTGCCTGGGACACATACTTGGAGAGCTCAACCTGGTTCATATTATATGATTGAACACTAGAAATAGCGAATGATCTGTTATCGAACCCAAATACACAAAGCCACAAAATTTCGAAGGAATGGATCAGCAATTTTTTCCCCAGGGAAAAAATTTGATGATCCAAACAAAAAAAAATGTACAGGCAACATAAAGTGGGGAGCTGTGCCCCCCACACACCCTCACCTTAAATATACCAACTCCGAGATCGCACCACAGTGAAGAAAACAGCAAAGTCCGGAGAGCGACCCAGCAAATTTGTTCCCTGGGAAAAAATTGCTGTTCCGTTCCTTCGATATTCTGTGGTTTTGTGCATTTGGGTTCGACAAATGAATGTTTGCTATTTCTAGCATTCACTCATGTAATAGGAACCCGCTCAATCATGTCTCTCTTCATATAGTCCAGTGAGATACAGTTCAGGTCGTTCACACCAACACAAACTATGCATAGTTAGTGCTTGCATGGTCTGACTAATCCTGGCACCAGACAGGCAGCTGAATGTGGCTTTCTCCTTATCCACCCTGGTGAGTGGGACATCATGTGTCTCACTATTGAGTCTCCAATGACAAGAGAATTTGTTTTTTGAGTGTCATACCTTATGGGCTTAGTGGGGGAGGCACTGTTGTTGCTGTGTGTCATGGGTGCTGTAGGGACTGTGTTAGTTGTAGCAATCTTGTGTTTTGGATGTCTCTGGTGTTTTGGTAAGTTTTTCGAGAGAACCTCTGCACACACAGATTTTTGTGTTTGATATGTACTGTATGTATGAGTAGTGGTGGGTGAGTTGATAACCTCTTTCGTGTTACTGTTTTGAGTGCAAGAGAGCATGGAAAATATGAAGGTCCTACCAAACGCTCTAATATTGGGTGATTTCAATTACCCAAACATTAACTGGGAGAACTACTCAAGTACTAACTCCCTTGCCCAACACTTCCTAGAATTTATAAACTCAAATGCCCTGGATCAGCTGGTCAACACCCCCACCAGAGGTGACAACATATTGGACCTGGTCATCACCAACATGGGCGACCGGTGTTCTACACCGGAGGTCAAACCCTCGCTGGTTAGATCAGACCATAGACTAACTCTGGATATCCACATTCCGCCCCACCCCAATTAAGGAAACCACCATGAAAAACTTTTCAAAAGCAAACTTCACGTTACTTAAGACCGAGATGGAAAGGTTCACAACCCCCATGCTAAAGGAAAACCCTGTCCAAGCTGCTAAATCCCTTACAAAGGCACTCTATGAGCACCTGCAAGAATGCATGGATCGTGCTATCCCAAGCAAAACCAAGACTCACTCCTCCAAGAAAAGGAAACCAGTCTGGTGGACCACTGCCATAAACAAGCTATACAATAGAAGGAGGAAGCTAGTGCAGAAAAGAGTAAAATCCCAAGAAGGAAAGACATCCCTGATCAGTATCAGCAAGAAACTACGATCCCGCATAAAATCATCCAAGGCTAGCTTCGAAAGAAAAATTGCCAAGGACTCCAAAGATCACCACAAAGCGTTCTTTAGCTATGTCAAGAACCTAAGTGGAAACTCTGATCTGCTCTGAGTTAGTGCAGAATGACACAAAATACACTGAACCGACTGATACTGCCAACATTCTGGTAGACAGGTTTAGTGCAAACTTCACCCCCCTCTCACCCCCTGAAGGGCCCATAACCATACCAGAAGAATGTAGAGCCCCGGCAATCACTGACACACAGGTTAAAACAGCCCTATCCAAAGCCAAAAATACAGCTTCAATGGGACTAGATGGTGTCCCAGGCTATGTCTTACATGAGCTCCAAAATGAACTAACCACTCACCTAAACATACTGTTCAAACTCAGCCTCTCTACAGGCTACGTACCCATAAAGTGGCGCACAGCAACAGTTATCTCGCTCCACAATGGTGGAGCCACAACGGTCCCCGGGAACTATCGCCCTGTAAGCCTGACTAGCCTGGTCTGCAAGGCTATGGAGCACATCATCATGGAATTCATTAACAGAGACATTGGGAACCTTCAAACATTGGACCGTACCCAGTTTGGCTTTGTTAAGGGCAGATCATGCCTCCTAAATCTGGTGCACTTCTTTGAGACAGTTACCAAGGCTTTGGACAAGAGAAAGGAGGTCCACACAGCCTACCTAGAACTCGCAAAGGCTTTCGACACCATTCTGGTATTATAGACAAGCTCACCAGCCTGAACATAAACCCCTACGTCATGAGATGGGTTGCCACTTGGCTCACAGATAGAACCCACACGGTGAGAGTTGCAGGCTCTAGGTCCGACTCTAAACCAGTTACAAGTGGTGTCCTCCAGGGCTCAGTCCTGGGAGCCCTCCTGTTCGGTATATACTTCTCAGAAGTACAGGCAAGCACAGGAGGACTATGGCTGACCAAGTTTGCAGATGACTGCAAACTGGGGGCCCTTATTGACTCTCCAGCTGATACAGACATCCTCCAGAAGGGTCTCACTGAGACAGATACCTGATGTCATAATCATGGCCTCAAGCTAAATGCCAAAAAGTGCATAGTCATCCTCTTTGGAAAAAACAAAGTACCCGCAAACTACCACATACGTGGTAGCCCCCTAAATGCAGAAAATATAATAAGGGATCTGGGGACCCAAGTATCTCTCCTTTGATAATCATATTGCCAAGTTGGTTAGAAAATCCTTCTGTGTGGCCCACCTGATCATAAAAGGGTTCGCATCTAGAACAAAAGAGGTTATTGTGCCCCTCTACTCATCACTCATCAGATCCATCATAGAGTACAACGCCCCATTTGGGATGTACTTTACAAGACAGCTGCAACAACTGGAAAGACAACATAAGTACCTTACCAAGAGGATTACTGGCCTCAAACAGATGCCCTATGCAGCCCGACTGAAAAAACTCCAGCAGTACTCGGTTGCATACCACTTACTCAGAGGTGATCTCTGCCTGACATACAAGGCCATGTCCAATCCAGAATTGATGGACATGCTCCACCTAAAAAAAACAAATCCCCAAGAGCCACATGCTGTAGGAATCTAAACCTCACCACAATGATAAATAGGACATGCTGGAGGGATAGATTCCTGTCCCAGAGACTCCCCATGCTTTGGAATAGGATTCCAAATTCTACGTTAGGCAGAGCACTTCACTAACATTCTTCAAGAGAAACCTTGATGAGTGGATGGGAAACAGAAAATTTACCCCGGGCTCACTGCAGTGGCTCTGCTAGACAGAGGCACAGGGAACTAATGGCTCTGCTGGACCAAGGCACAGGGAACTAATCTAAGGGGGCGGCGAAAGCCAACACATTCTGGCTAGGCTTATAGATACCCTTGGGCAGATAGCCTAGTACTTACCTATGAACCAATTCTTCATTTATGCCTAAAATGATTTCTTAGCCAGAACATTAAGTCATCTGCATTGTTTTCAGAACCTAAAAACAAGGGATAAAGAATCCTACATACTTTGCATGTCCACAGACAGTTCAGATACTACTTGGACTGAAATAAATCCTTTAGGAAAGATGATCAGCTGTTTGTCTCTTATGAGGGTAAGTAAAAAGGACATCCAGTATTAACGCAGACCACTTTGAGATTGTTGTCTCATGGTATTTCGTTTTGCTATGCTCACTGTATTAAACTACTTCTAGGCATGATTAAGGTCTATGCTACCAGATTTTTTGGCTTCATTGGTGGCTTTTTGGAAAGGAATGGACCATTGCAGTATTCTAGAGGCAGCAACTTGCTCCTCTGTACATACAGTGGATATAAAAAGTGTACACATCTCTGTTAAAATGCCGGGTTTTTGTGATATAAAAAATGAGACCATAATAAATAATTTCAAAACTTTTCTTACTTTTAATGTGACCTATAACCTGTACAATTCAATTGAAAAACAAACAAATCTGTTGGGGGAAAATATAAAAAATAAAAAAACGTACAATAAGCGGGTGCATAAATGTGCACACCCTAAACTAATACTTTGTTGAAGCACCTTTTGATTTAATTACAGCATTCAGTCTTCTTGGGTAGGAGTCTATCAGCATGGCACATTTTGACTTGGCAATATTTGCCCACTCTTCCTTGTAAAAGTGCTCCAAATCTGTCACATTGCAAGGGCATCTATTGTGCACAGCCATCTTTAGGTCACCCCATAGATTTTCTATTGGATTTAGGTCTGGTCTCTGGGTGGGCCATTCCAAAACTTAAATTTTCTTCTGGTGAAGCCATTCTTTTGTTGATTTGGATGTATGCTTGTGGTCATTGTCATGTTGAAAGGTGAAATTCCTCTTCCTCTTCAGCTTTCTAGCAGACGCCTGAAGGTTTTGGACCAAAAGAGACTGGTATTTGGAACTGTTCATAATTCCCTCCACCTTGACTAAAGCCCCAGTTCCAGCTGAAGAAAAGCAACCCCAAAGCATGATACTGCCGCCACCATGCTTCACCATGGGGATGGTGCTCTTTTTGTGATGCGAAGAGTTGTTTTTGCGCCAGTTGTACCTTTTGGAATTGTGACCAAAAAGTTCAACCTTGGTCTCATCAGACCATAACCCATTTTCCCACATGCTTTTGAGAGACACTGACGTATTGTTTTATAAATTTTAGCCGGGCCTGGATGTTTGTCTGTGTAAGAAAAGGCTTCCATCTTGCAACCCTACCCCATAGTTCAGACATATGGTGAATATGGGAGATTATTGTCACACGTAGTACACAACCAGTACTTGCCAGAAATTCCTGCAGCTCCTTCATGTTGCTGTAGGTCTCTTGGCAGCCTCCCTGACCAGTTTTTGTCTTGTCTTTTCATCAATTTTGGAGGGACGTCCAGTTCTTTGCAACATCACTGTTGTCCCATCTTTTCTCCGCTTTTTAATGACCGTCTTCACTGTGTTCCATGGTATATCCAATGCTGTGGAAATTTTTTTGTACCGTTCTCCTGACTGATGCCTTTCAACAATGAGATCCCTTTGATGCACTGTAAGCTCTCTGTGAACCATGGCTTTTGCTGTAGCAGGCAACTGAGCAAATGTCAGGAAAATCCTACTAGGACAGCTGAATTTTATTTGGGGTTAATCAGTCTCTCTAATTGGTGGGAGGTGTATACTCAAGAAGAGTGAATGCTGTAATTAAATCAAAAGGTGCTTCAACAAAGTATTATTTTAAAGGTGTGCACACTTATGCAACCAGCTTATTGTACGTTTTTTATTTTTTATATTTTTTTCTCCTGACAGATTTGTTTGATTTTCAATTGAATTGTACAGGTTATAGGTCACATTAAAGGTGAGAAAAGTTTTTAAATTATTTATTGTGGTCTCATTTTTTTATATCACAAAAACCTTGAATTTTAACAGGGTTGTGTACACTTTTTATATCCACTGTACCTTCAAAAAGCTTTACAAGATAGATTCATTTTCCAGGTCCAGAACAGGTTTTGCTAGATCCATGATCTAGTAGTTCCTGGATTCCATTTCCCTTCTTTTTATTTCTAAGCTATGCTAATCTACCCAAATAGCTTTGGCTTTTGAAGCAATGAGGTAAATGTTGCACAGAATATTTATTGCTATAAGTTTGACTAAGCTCTGGTTTGATTAGCAGTTTGGGCAAGTGATGGAGTGGCAGAGAGGGATGGGCATCACCATCCATGGGAGGGTGGGCAATCTCCTGGGCATCTCCTCTGAAAATCCGTAGTGGAGAGTGGCTGAGCTGTCATGGAGGCAAGGCAGTACACCCCAAGTCTCTATTGCCCACCTGTCTCTTGGACATAACCACAGGGTCTGCATGGGAGTGTGGAAGGGAGAAACAGGATAGATTAAAAAATGTAAAAATCTTCCAGTTTGAAGATGGAGCGAATGACCCCTCTCCCAGGATGCCCTTAAGATCCTTACTGGCCTCAGCTCAAATCTGGACATTGGACTGGGAAAATGTGCCATTAGACCCAGTAAAAGACATGGGGCACTGGAATGTCTGTCCAAGTGACAGAAGGGAGGAAAAAAGAATTTAAAAAAAAAGTCTGACTGTGCTGACCCTGTAGCTGGGGCTGCAGTTTCAGTAGTGTGCCTGCACAGAATGGAGTTGCTCAGATCCTTCTCTCTGGCAAAGTAGCTGAAGGACAAGTTTCTAGATACCCATTTCCTAGGTGAGATATTCTTTGGCCAGACCAAGGGTCTGCTTGGAAGCATATTTGCTATAGGTGCTGCTTTGGTTGTAATCTGTTAAAAGAGGTCCTTAGTATTATACAGCTGGGCACACTTTGTTAGTTGTTCCTGGTCTTGGAGAGGGACCAGGAGGTCATGACATCAATTAACTGGATGAGGACACAGTACATTTTCCAGGCTTGAATTTTGCTGTACTTTTTGGTCGTAATGGCTCCCACCATCTCCATAGTGCCATTTGCATGCTTAAGTATGCAGACGTTGCAGTAGACTATAAAGTGCCATTGGCTTTGGAGCCACTGGTTGTTTTTGTAGACTTGCTTCTGGTGTTCGGTTGTTGTTGCCAGGTCCTGGAGTGGAAGACCGTTTCTAATAGTCTTCTTGGTGGGTCTTTCCTATTTGCAGAGAAGTACATCTCACATTTTGATGGCAGACACTTTGCTTGTGGGTTGGAAATGCCTCCTTGGCCACCACATAGTGCATGTAGCATGGCCCACTGCTGGCAGGGGATGCTGGGACAGCACATCAGCCATGTAGTATGAGTAGTCCTTCAGACCTGTAAGGCATTGGAGACCGATCTGATCTGAGGACTCTCCTTATCCAGTGTGACAATTAGTGCATCATGTTTTGCCTAAAGAAGAAGTGGGCATAACTTCATATCCTCTCTACAGGGCAGAAGTGCTCATCTGGCAGTAGATTGTAGACAAGAGGTATCAGTATTACTCGTCTGTCATTTGCCATCTCTGGGAGACTGAGCTAGTGGATGCTGTAAGCCCCTTAGCTTGCTTTATCCTGCAACTGTGCATTCATAAGCTGTACCTGTTCAGTGTCTAAAGCACTTTTGACGTTGATGTTTTTGTCACGCAAGTGAATATGGTCTTTTCCCTCTTCATTGTGGTTTAGCAGCACAAGAGAAGAGGTTGCTCTTGGATACCTTATCTCTCATTAGGTGTAGGAGATTCTAGGAAACATCAGTAGTAAACTATAAATCTTGCTGTACTGGCTCGGATTGTGCTTGAAAACAGTCATTCAGCAGTCCTCTTACCCATCTAATGTAAGGAATTAATTCTATGTTTCATCACAATTTTCAGGGAGGAAAGATCAAGGCTTATTGGTGCCATCCTTCAATGGTGAAGATGGTGATGATTTCAAGTTTGTGGATCACTTGAGATGCAGGAAAATCTCCCATTCCAAACTAAAAATGTCCCACGTGGTTGATATGACAAGTCGCTCAACTGCTAGGCCTGGCTTTTAATGGACCCCCTTGATATGGATCGATTTGATGGCTGCATTCTCAAAACATATTGAGTCAACTAAGAGACTATCCACTCAATAGGCATATACCTGCAAGTGGAGGCATAGTCATTTGGGTGTTTACTCAGCATTCAGGTCAGTCATCTTGCATGTGATTTTAACCTGTTTCACCTACTCACTTGTATTACTTGGGGCATAGTTTTCCCATGGTCAGGGTGCATGTGCAAATAGTCTGAGCATCAAGACCTTTTGGAAAGCTTGATTGTGGCTCACAACAAGTGGCTGGTTGGCTGTTCCTTAACAATTGTTATATCTCCCCTCTGTGAAGAACTCTTCCCATCCCTTATATTTGAAATTCATGTTTGCCTGGTTTGCTATTTGAGACTAGTAGTTGTATCCCTTAAAGTTTTTTCTTGGAAAATGCATTTTTCTTCTAGCTTATAACATCTGACTTTAAGATCTTAGAGTTTTACGCTGCTGTTGTGAGGTGCCATATATGGTCTTTTGCACATACAATGTTGGTTTAGTGGTAAGATCTCTGCCTCACCTCCAAGTTCAGGGTATACTCTTGTCTTCTAGTTATGCTGCATATCGAGCTTTTTAATGCTGCTTGATGTGCTACAGTCCCTATGGTTGGCATCATGACTGAAAAAGGTCCAAGAATGACCATTTCATTTTCCAAGTTAAAAATAAAAATTATAGCATCATTCAGGAAGGCCCATGCTTCCTTCCAATGGTTGTCTTGGAATTTCCCCTCAACCAGCACATTAACCTCTTGGTTTCCTTTACAGGGGCAAAAGCCAGGGGAAAGATGTTCTTTCATTCTGGATGTACTTTGGCATCTGATATACTGCTGCAATTAACTGGAACCATGAGCAGGGATAAAAAGTAGTTAATTCAAAAATTCAAAGTCCACAACTTACTTGAAGAGTTGCTCTTTTAAAAAATAATAGTTGTTTATTCCAAGAGTTTAAAATCCATAATGTAGTTAAAAGTGCTTATTCCACATGTTTAAAACCCACAATGGACTTAAAACGCTGCTGCTTATTGCACAGTTTTAAAATCCGCAACATACTTAAAAAGTTGCAAGTGCAGAAGACACTTTCACCCAGATAGGCTTCATCAGGCAAAGAAACTGAGCAACACATTGTGCTTAGATATAGCTTATATAATCAAAGGTGTAGTCAAATGATCTAGTCACACGTTAAAACGGTAGTCACATAATAAGATAAAAATAAGTAAAATACACATAAAATTGTATGTATGAAAATGTGACAATCACATTAAGAAATGTAATAAATAATGAAGGTACTTTGTAAATCAGCTTGTTAGGATAGCTAAATTAAATACAATTAAATAGAAATGATTCACTAATGGAACAGAAACTTGAAAGGACTGCTTCAGAATTCATACAGAGAGGTTATAATCAGCAACAACTTAAAACAGTTAAACAAGACATTATAAACAAGAGATCCACAGAATACACACCTCTGTTAACCACCAACAGAGACGTACGATCGTCCACCAGTCATAATCATATCAAATTAAGATACACTCTTACACATGATAGAAATACACCAGTCATAAAGAGCACTATTAAAAAATACTGGTCTATACTAACTGAGATGCCAGAGCTAAGGAATATCATATCAGATTCATGAAGTTTTAGTTATAGAAGAGCTAGTAACTTAAAGAAAATTCTTTGTTATAAAGAGCAACCAAAAAATGTCTTACTTTTACACTAATAAGCAAAGAACGTACAGATGTAATGATTGCACTTTCTGCAAGTACATTAATACTGACAAGCTTGTTAGACATTGAGTCAAAGATGCAGCTTTTGAACTAAGAGCATTTGGTAATTGCAACACACAACACATAATATACATAGCAAACTGCTCCAAGTGCGAAGCATACTACATAGGCAAGACAAATAGAAAATTGAGAGAGAGAGAATAGGTCAACACATGCCAGACATCAGGAGGAGTGTTCAAACAAATGCCTTATATAAACATGTTCATAATGCAGATATAACTCATACTTTTAAATTTGCTGTTTTGCATGTTGTTTGTGCACCACTTAGAGGGGGTGAAATTAAATTACACACAGGATAGAACAGCAATGGATTTTTAGATTTAAGGCACATATACCCTGGCTTGAATGACATGATTACCATTAAGCCTTATTTGAAGTACTTACATACTCAAGTACAGTGAACTTTTTGTATTTGTCTGTACCCTATATGTTTTAAAAAAAAATTGTGAAAAATCAAAAATTTTACAAGTACTATCATTATTTATTATATTTCTTACTGTTATTGTTACATTTTTATACATACAATTTTATGCGTATTTTACTTATTTTTATCTTACCATGTGACTACAGTTTTAACGTGACTGGATCATGTGACTATACCTTGATTATATAAGCTAAGCACAACGTGTTGCTCAGTTTCTTTGCCTGATGAAGCCTATTTGGGTGAAAGTATCTTCTGCACTTGCAACGTTTTAAGTACGTTGTGGATTTTAAACTTGTGAAATTACCACTTCTAACTACATTATGGCTTTTAAACTCTTGGAATAAACAACTATTACTTTTAAAAAAGCAACTCTTCAAGTAAGCTGTGGACTTTGAATTTTTTGAATTAACTACTGTTTATCCCTGCTCATGGTTCCAGTTACTTTTTTGTTTTGCTAGTCTTCCCTTATTACTAACAGACTTGTTACTGCACCAATACTGTTGTTTTACATATTGCTTTAAGTAGGTGCTTGAATGTAGCATCATAGACCAGTTCATCTCCTTTGCACCATGTAAGGAAACACTTGTCTTTGCAAAGCATGCCCTTTCCAACTGGAATGCAAAATGAATGTTTTTTTTTTTCTCTGTCAGACAACTAACCTCCTATTGGCAATTGATGTTGCCAAAGCTTACTCCACTAGAGACAGTGGTTGCCTCCAGTGCTTTCTTGAAAAATGTCTGTGCTGCAGACACTGTGATGCAGTCATATGTAGTCTTTGGTGCACAGTAGGGCTGCCACTTATCCATTTTTTTTCCGGACTATCTGAAAATCAAACTAAAGGTCTGGAAAACACTGTACCAACTCTGGTATTCTGTTTCAGAAAAGGAAACAGACTATCGGAGTTTGTTAAATTGGTGGATTTTTTTACAGAAAAACATAGTAAATCGGTAGAAAGCAGGCATCAGAAATGGAAAAGAGGGTGTTCCCCATCAGCTGATGTCATGGTGACATCAAAAATTGGGCAGAACGTGGATGGGAGAGGGGTGGAAATGGTCGAGGTTACAGATGATGTGAGAGGTGTGACTTTGGTCCGGTTGTAGCCACAGCAATAGGTGGCAACCGTAGTGCACAGTTTCACCAAAATTTGTCTCATCTGCCATTCTGAAAGTTAGGCTGAGCTCTGTGCATGTTCTGTCCACTTTCTCTTTATACCCTGGTGGTTACCACTTGGGATTTATCCCAATCAAGGAGCTTCTTCTATAAAAGGTAACAGACAACATTCCTGGTCTTTCATTTAATGTATGAAGTAACCCTCCTTAATGGGGGTGGAATTCCCTCCTTCAATTCCCCTATGAATAGGTTATCTTTTCCTCTAGCTTTAATCATTTGTGCTTGTTGAAAGTCAGATAGCTGTGTGCTTTGTATATTACTTATTTAAGAAGGTAAATATCAGATCCTTCGTTTTATTTCTTGATTTGTAAGAAGGTGCTCACTAGTTTATGGATGGTTAATTGGGAAGCTAAAAAAAAATATGCTACTGTAACTGCCACATTATAGGTTCGTAGGTGTGTACTAGGCTAACAGCCCTGGAGCTTATATAAGCTTAGCCCAAGATGATTCCCTGGCATCATGCCGCCCAAAATTAGTTCCTAGTGCCCCTATCAAGCAAGGCCACTGAAGTGATCTCCGGGGTGAACTTCCTCTTGCCCATCCACTCGTCAAGATTTCTCTTAAAGAGGACCAGTGAAGTGATCTGCTTGACGTGAATGGGAAGTTTGTTCCAGAGTATGAGAAGTCTCTGGGTTAGGAACCTGTCCCTCCAGCATGTTCTGTTTATTGTGGTAATGAGGTTTAGGTCCCTGGAGCATGTGGCATGGAGGGATCAGGATTTCTTTAGGTGTAGGATATCTAGCAGCTCTGGGTCAGACATGGCTTTGTAGGTCAAACAGAGATCACCTCTAAGTAGGCGATAAAAGACAAGAGTATAGCTGGAGTTTTTTTTGTCTGTCTGTATAGGTCGTGTGTCTAAAGCCTAAGATCCTCTTAGTGAGGTATTTGTGTGGCCTTTCCAGTTGTAGGTGTCTAGTGAGGTACATACCAAATGAGGTATTGTATTCTTTAGTAGGTCTAATGAGGGACAAATAGAGAGGGATTATGACCTCTTTCTTCCTGGATGAGAAACCTTTTGTAATGAGATGTGCCACATAGCAGGACATTCTGACTACAGTGGCAATGTGGTTATAAAAGGAGAGGTTGCTGTCAACCTGTGTCCCCAGGCCTCTTATCACACCTTCAGTGTTTAATGGTCTACTGCCAATGTGCTAGTTCATGGGCACTGAATTTTTTCCCAAAGGGAATGACAATACACTTTTTGCCATTGAGCTTAAGGCCATGGTCAGTGAGGCCTTTTTGTAGAATGTCTATATCAGTTGGAGAGTCAGTAATGGCTCCCAGTTTGCAATCATCTGCGAACGTGGTCAGTCAGAGTCCCTTTGTGTTGGCTTGAACTTCAGAGAAGTAGATGCCAAACAAAAGAGGACCTAGGAATGATCCCTGTGAGACACCACTTGTAACTGGGCGGTAGTCAGATTTGGAGTCCACTACTTTCACAGTGTGGGTTCTGTCAGTGAGCCAGTTGGCAACCCATCCTATGACATAGGGGTTTATGCCTAGTTTAGTGAGTCTATCAGTGATTCCTGAGTGAGGGATGGTGTCGAAGGCCTTGACAAGATTTAGGTAGGCTGTGTGAACTACCTTGCCCTCATCCACAGCTCTGGTGACAGACTCGAAGAAGTCTATCAGGTTGAGCAGGCATGATCTACCTTTCACAAACCCAAACTGCGTGAGGTCCAGAGTTTGGAGATTCCCTATGTTCTTATTTATAAGGTCCATGATGATGCACTCCATAGCCTTACATGTCAGACTTGTCAGGCTAATGGGGCAGTAGTTCCCAGGGTCTGTAGTCGCTCCCCCTTGCATTATCATTGGCATGTGCACTTGATTGTCCCCAGATATACAACCTTCCCAGAAAATATATCAGATTGTGATTGTTGGAGAGCGTAAACTTTAAGGACCTATTAAGGAAAATCTTCTCATTGATATTCTGGAATGATGCGCTTTTACATGTTTTAATGCAAACCCTGCTTTGCGTGTTCATTATTTTTCTATTTTTCTTTTTATTTGTTGATGTAATTTACACTGTTGTTTAATTCCCAGAGTTTATCTGTCAATAAGTACTGCTGAGGTTGTTATGGGTGGAGACTACTGCTGTTTTAGAAACTAATGAGAATCTTCCAGTTTAGTACCACTGTACCTCACATTCTTTCACATGGCAGTACCTGCACTGCAAGTGAAAGTGATTTGCATTGCACAAATCTTGGTTGTGTTACAAGTATCAGAAACAGTTATATTGTAGTTCAGTTTTTCCTTTTCTTTCTTTCTTTCTTTTTTGTAATAAACATTTTAACTGAAAAAGAATAGCTACTTGACAGTGAATGTTTGTTAGAATGTGTTTTCAGTGTCATTGTATAACCATCAGTTGATATTTTTGTTTGTGTATATTTCTAGCTCCATGTTAAAAGAACCTAACATAGAAAGCCTCCAGGCTCTTTGCACACTAGGTTTGGCAAAGCGGGATGTTACTCTTTCTTCGGCAGCCTTGAATGAACTGCTCAAACACCTGAAAAAGGGTGACTGTGTTTATGAAAAATGCCTTCTTTCATGTGCCTTGTTCTCCTTGCAAGGAAGGAACATAACTGCTCAGAGACAAGCCTCCAAAGCAGTTCATAGGTATGTAAAGTTTTTTGTTTAACGAATCAAGTTCTTTATCTTCAAACGTAAATTGTTGATGTGAAGTTGTTCAATCTCGCCATTCATTCTTTACTGATGGGTTCAGAGCCAATCCATCGGCTCCGATACAGCCGTTAGCAAAGCTCAAGGTTTACCAGTAGCTCGAGACCAAGCCCCTTATCCCATGATGCACTGCTGGAATTACCTCAGATCTTGTTTGCCGTGGCATGGATCTCAGGCGTTCCAGTATTGCTTGAGCCAAAAAAAGTGTTTTTGTGAGTTATTTCTTCTAATTTTTGATATATGTTGATATTATTCTGTAGATAGTTCTTACAGTAGTTCTGTAGTGTATTCTAAGCTCCTTTTCCCTTCCGGTGCTTGCTAAATAGCTTAGCTTAGTTGTAGTGGCCTCGTCGTTTTCTAGTTATATAAATATTTAGATATTTACATATTTAACCAGTGTTGGCCCTTGGCCATTGTTTTGTGTGTGTTTTCTAAGTATCCTGGTTAATTGCTGTTTTTGTAGGTTTGTTATCTTTGAACCTATGTTTTTTGGGTATAGATGAGTGTTACTTGCTTATTTAGGCTTGCGTGGCTTTGTGTTTTAGTGTTAAGCCTAAAGCTAATTACTTTGATATGTCTGAAGATAAAGACAAACACCAAAAGTCTGGATTCAAGAAATGTCCAGACTACGGGCAAGAGAGATCTGTCACTGATGGGCATGTTCATTGCGTTTGTTGTTTAGGTGCGGTGCATTTGCAGGAGTCTTGCAGTATTTGCCACTCCTTTTCCTCAAGGGTTCTTTTGGAGAGGAAAAAGGAAGCTTGTGGACAGAGGTTTGCTGAAGCATCCCTTTGCTGAAGCTTTGACTGACCAGGATGGGGCCAGCAAGTCCTCCAAATCGTCAAAACCTTCAGGAGACTCCAAGGCATCTAAAGATTCGAAAAAGTCAAAGAAAGTGGAGGATTCCAGGACATCATCTCCACAGCCTTCGGAGCAGAGTGTCTTCTCGTTTCAGAGCCGGCCCACAGTTTTGGAGCCCATCTCTGAGAGACCTGCATCTCCACTCCTTCAATCGCCACCGTTGGTACACTCCTCTAGGTCTTCTGTCAGCCTCTCAGATTTGGATATGGACCGATTGGTGCAGAAGCTCTTACGGGCACCAGGCCTTGCTAAATTGTTGTCGGCTCTGACCCTAGCATCGGACCCGAAGACCACCACCCTGGATTTGACTGCTCCTCCGAGCCGTACCGGACCTTCGGAGCCAGAAGGTCCGAACTGCTGATCGTGGAACTTTTGGAGCAGAGACCTGCTCCGGTGTCATTGGTTCCATCTACTCTGATGTCCTCTGTGCTGACTGGGGACTCTAGGAGCCAACACTCTCCTGTTGGGTCCAGGGAGGATAGTCACAGTGACTTGTCGGTGCCGACTCTTCCTCTCAGGGGCTCGGCTCGGATGAGCTCGACTCCTACCTCCAGCTCGGAGCCCACAGCCTCTGTGCAGGAGGAGCTGGCGGTTCCTTTGGGTCTGTCGACTCTTTTTCATCAGAGCAGTGATGCCTTCGAAGCCATGAGGAGAGCCTTGTCCCCAAAGACATCCTTGACACCATGTCTGGCCTCTTCTTCTCCCAAAGCGCCTGTGTCAGCTTCTGCCTCCATCGTCCAGGCCAAGCGTAGAGACCCTGAGCCTCCAGTAGTCCCACAGGGCGCCCCTTGCTCTTCTGAGACCTCCCCAAAGGCCCCCACTGAGGAGTCCCCAGGAAGAGATTGTGCAAGAGGAGACACTTGGACTCTCCCCACAGGAGTCTTTGACATCTGACACTGACTTGGATGAGTCAGAAGGGTCCCACGATCCCCCCTCTGAGGATATCTCTTTTGCAGAGATACTCGAGATCCTTAGACAGAGGGGTGATTGGCAGTCCAAAAGCCCTACTGAGGACGAGTCAGTTCTCCTGAAGGCTTTCGGGTCTCTACCTTCTACCTCTTGGTTGTCTCCGCCCTTTGATGAGCTCATGCAGCTGGTCTCTCGGAGCGCGTGAGAATTGCCGGAGTGCATGGAACCTGTCCCTTGGAGGCCTAATAAGTTAATTTCTGCCCCTGTAGATAAATCCTTTTTGTCCAAAGGAGTCCCTGTTGATGCCATGGTGGCGGCGGCGGCCACCAAAAACGAAATGTCTGAGACTTCCTCGTTAATCCATCCTCCTAAAAGAGAGTCCAGGATCATGGATCGATATGTGAAACGCATGTTTAGTTCAGCGCCTTTTACACTCCAATCCCTGAACTATTTGACCCATTTCACCAGACTGCAAAGAGATCTCCTTAAGGAGTTGGGAGATACTCTTCAGGGTACTGTAGCTGCAGGGGCTTCCGACAAGCTTGCCCATGCGCCTCATATATGCAGCCGATAGGAAGAGTAGGGCAACGAGTACAGGAATTGCTCTAAGAAGACATTCCTGGATACACTTGTGTTCCTTCGCGAAGCCCTTTAAGTCTTCATTTGTCAACACCCCTTTTGATGTCTCATCCCTCTTTGGCCTAAAGTGAAGGAAACTCTGACCAGGTGTGAACAGGAGGGAAAGACTCTGTCTGCCATCAGAGTCTGTTTTTCCACCCCTACTCGACCTTACCCCAAAGGGCAAAGGGGAGGAAAAATGTGGTTCCGAAAAGCCCAAGGAGCCTTTCAGGACACGTGGTGAACCCCTCTTCTAGGGGCAGAGAAGGGGGTAATAGTGGAAGATGCCACCCTCATGGCAGAGTGGGTCCGCAACACCAGGGTGACAGAGATCACTTCTCTGGTCAACCCTATCAACGCTCCTGAAAAGAGGCCCGACTGTCCTGCTCTGGAGGCAGTCGGGGGTCGCTTACCCTTGTAGCCAGACACCTGGCAAGATATAACAAACGACAGCTGGGTACAAAGTATTATTTCCAGAGGGTATTTTATACCGTTCTCCAACCCACTCACCCAAGCAAGGAGAAATATGGATGTTCCACCCAGTTACAGGGAACAAGCAACTATAGAGGTTCTCAAGTTGCTAGAAAAAGAGTAATCCAGCCAGTCCCAGCAGACCAAGCAGGATCCGGAACTTACTCAAGATTGTTTTTGGTTCCAAAGAAAATGGGACTGAAGACCTGTTTTGGACCACAGCATACTCAACCAATTTGTGAAGAAAGAGAAGTTCCGGATGGTCACGCTTCAGGCTATACTTCCCTTTTTAGGGAGAGACAATTGGATGTGCTCAATAGATCTCAGGGATGCGTACTACCACATAAAAATGGCCAGGCCATCCAGAGATCATCTGCATTTCTGGCTGGGAGCCGATCATTACCAATTTCGGGCCCTGCCCTTTGGTCTCACTACAGCCCCCATGAGTGTTCACCAAATGCATGGCAGTGGTCACGGCTCACCTGAGGCGTCTAGAATTCCAGGTGTTTCCGTACCTAGACGATTGGCTCCTTACCTCCACCACCATGCATCAACTCATTCAGGCAAGGGAATACACTCTGACACACTGCAATCATTTAGGTATTACAGTCAACTCAGAAAAGTCTACCTTGTCGCCATCGCAGCATATCTTTATAGGGGCGGAGTTAGACACTTCAACCACCACTCAATGACTACCAATCGAGAGAGTCTTTCTTCTTCGCCAGCATGTCAGCTCATTGATGTCGAAGGACAGAGCACCAGCCGCAGAAGTTTTAAAGGTATTGGATTTGATGGCGGCAGCGATCTTGGCTATACCATTAGCAAGGATGCATATGCAGATTCTTCAATGGCTGCTGTTCACTCAATGGTCTTATCAGGAACTTCCAATGAATCAATATGATTTTAATTACGGACTCTTGCAAGAGAGATCTCCAGTGGTGGTTAACGTCTCTTCATGTAACCATAGGATGCCCCTTTGTACTACCCCCTCCAGTAGCCACTGTGACCACAGACACTTCCCTGATAGGGTGGGGTGGGGGGGCATTTTCAGGGAAAGACTGCCCAAGGCACATGGACGGATCAAGAGTCACATCTGCATATCAGTGTTCTGGAGATGAGAACAGCACTTCTGGCGTTGCATTCAGACAGACAGTATGTCAGTGGTCTGGTACTTGAACAAGTAGGGCAGGACCAAGTCTTACCCCATTTTCCAAGAAGCCCTCAGAGTTTGGCAGTGGGCTGTTTCCTCCCAGCGCCTTCTGTTGGCAACGCACATCCCAGGAAGATCCATCGTGATAGCAGACAAACTGAGCAGGGCAATCTTGTTGCCGCACGAGTGGTCCCTCAAACAAGAGATTGCAGACAAGATTTTCCGCAAATGGGGCCAGCTTTGCTGCGATCTGTTTGCCAGTCACAACACGAAATGCAGAAGCTACTTTCCCCTGATTCCTCCTCCAGGATAACCCCCGAGAGACACACTTGTGCACAATTGGCCCCCGGGTCTCCTCTATGCATTTCCTCCAATCCCTCTAATACCCAGACTTCTACAGAAAGCAAAGTCGCTGGGATGGACTGTCATTCTTATAGCCCCTCATTGGCCTTGGCACATTTAGTTCTCATTTCTTTATCATCATCTCTTGGAGGATCCATGGATTCTGGACCCAGTTCCGGACCTTCTGACACATCCGTCGGGGGACCTCCAGCCTTCATTGCAGTCACTGAAGCTAGCAGCTTGGCTGCTCCAGTTCCCCCCAGAACTTCAAGCCTTATTTATCAGCCCTCCTTATTTGATTTTTCATGCTGATAGAGTATCATTTAGGACAACCCCCTCCTTTTTGCCCAAAGTTTGTTTGGAATCTAATATCAATCAAGTCATTGAGTTGACAGTCTTCTTGCCTAACCATTCCAATAAACTTGAGTATATGCTGCACAAACTTGAAGTTTACAGACAGCTCAGATATTCTTTGGACAGAACCAAAGATGTTAGAAAATCAGACCAGCTCTTTGTATCTTTCTCTGAAGCCAGAAGAGGTAGACCAGTGGCTAAAGCAACACTTTCTAAATGGTTATCTGATTGTATCACCTTTGTTTATTCAGCTGCTAATATGCCCTTACTACACAAGATTAAAGCTCATTCTACCAGGGCAGTCTCCACATCTTATGCATTCCAAGCCAAATTGCCCCTTGATAACATTTGTGCTGTTGCCACTTGGTCTAAACCTCATACCTTTATCACTCATTACAAAGTTAATAAGGTCTCCAGGGACAGGGCTTCCTTTGGGTCTACGGTCCTGAAGAATGTACTCCCGTGAGCCACCCGAGATTGAGGGTGCTAGGGACGCTTCCCATCAGTAAAGAATGAACGGCGCGATTGAACTACTTCACATTAAGAAGTTATGTACTCACCATAACGTTCCATGTTAGTTGTTCCATCTCGCTTTCATTCTTACGTCCCTCCCTCCATCCCCCACCTGACCGATAGTTGACCTAGAGGCTGGTCTCATCCTGGCTATTTAATTCTTCCTCTCTATGGGAGGGTAGTTCTCTTTTATATGGGTATAGTACATGCAGCAAACAAGATCTGATGTAATTCCAGTAGTGCATCATGGGATAAGGGGCTTGGTCTCGAGCTACTGGTAAACTTTGAACTTTGCTAATGGCCGTATTGGTCCGAATCCATCAGTAAAGAACGAAGGTGAGATGGAACAACTCACATGCAACATTATGTTAAGCACATAACTTCTTATTTCCTGCCATATAAAACATTTTTGTACTTCTACCACTTTGAAATGCCATTGTAGATTCCTTACATGATCCATTATAAATATTTAACTGACTTGCAAATAACTAAAAACTATATGGAATATATTTCTTAGTGTAAACCAAGTGCCTTAAGCCAGTCATTCCTGTTTTGTCATAGTAATTTAGTTGGTCATCAGCTGTGTAAAACAGTGCAAAGTCTTACTCTTCCAACTTCTTGCAAATGTACCAAACCTGTTTTTCTTTTCTTGGCTTTCTCTAGCAATCCTGGGGATCCGGTTCTGTGGACTCTGCTTTCCAGGGTAGTACCTCATTGTGCACCACAGAAGTCAAAGGCAAGTCCATATTAATATTTTTGTGTACAAATATGTATTAACAAATGTTCAAACGACAGATCAGCAGTGGTTTATAACACTGGATGCAAGGTCGCTGTATTCTGTTGATTCATCAGTTTGAAGGAATTTTGTATGTGAAGGAATTCATTTTGGACAATAAATTATTAAACTGGGATTATATATACATGTGATAATGACACAGATGGTGTTAGTTTTTGGAGAATAATTTCTTTTGTTTTCAATGCAGTTATTATCAGCAAATTAATAATGTTGAATTGAGGCTGGCAATGACCTCCAGTTTCTCCAATTTAGTAATGGCCAGATGGGAGGAGAAATGTGTGTGGCCCTCTAGATTTGCTGAACAGATCAAGTTTTATACATGTTTTATTGATCATTTATTCTTGATCCAGTAAGGTAAACCAGTGGATTTTGAATATTTCTGCATTATATTAAAGTTCTACTGAGTTCTTATTCATTTCTTTAGATTTTTCTGCAATAAAAAAAGATATTGGATGAGGAGTTATATACATACATTTATTGAAGGTAAAACCAAAACTAAGATATTTGTGAGAGTCAAGAGTATAGCTGTGTACACTGCACAAGTGCACATCTTATTTTGTGAAAGAAAATTGTATTAGGAGAGCTAGCCAGACTGTCATGTTACAATTGAAGATGTAGAATTTCACAAGAGGAAGTGATTTATTAATGAAACACTCTGTATAAAAATGCTGTAGGAAACATAAAATGAAGGAATTGATAGAAAAGGTAAGAGTGAAGGGGGTAGATTTAAATCTGTCTCTCTGGGGGTGCATAATGTAGTTAATCAACCATATGTATCAGGACCTAGAATATGCTTGGAAATTCATTTAGGTAAAAAGCAGTGAAATTATTGTTTAAATTGGAATATTTTAGAAATAATGGTAGAATGAAGGAAGCAGCTAGTGAAGTACTACTTTCCTGTAAGAGAGGGGATAATTTAAAAAGTATGTTGGAAAAAGGAAGTGTGTGTGTGTTGCAATTAAATATTCTGCCATCCCTCTCTCTATGCCTCTTCCAGGTTTTTGATGCTGTTTGTGACTCCCAGCTGGGTGTGCAGAACAGCCCCAAAGCTTTATGTGAGGGGGCCCTCTTAATATCCATTGCCTGATACCTGGATAGAATTGTTTTCCCTTTGACCATTGTTCTAGGGCCAGTTATAGGGCCCACTTAATCTGAGAAGAGTCATTTACAGCAGGGAATTATGGGTAGAGTATTCAAATTCTGAGGAGACCATGGTTACTTGTGAAGGATTCTCTTTCTCTCAGACTATTTCCAGGCTGAAACATTTTTTTCCAGTGGGAAAGCAATGATGTTTCTCAATCCTACAGAATATATTATGATTTGTTACAAATGGAATTTATTTTATTTGCTTATTTATTGTCTTATGTTTAATAGAAAGGACGAATGAGCAGAAGTCCCATTTTTAGAGGTGACTTAAACTCCACATAAAATACATATTTTCAGTGAACAACAGTAAAATTAATAATTTTAAGCATTGCTTTGCAGGTAGTATTGAGATAAATAGTAAAGACATTTATCATATACTTTAGAAGTTATATTATTTTACATAAATCAGTGACAAGGCCTTTGATACAGTTACCCACTCAGGAATTATAGGTAGACTCACCAAACTAGGCATCAACCCATGTTATCACTAGATGGGTTGCAAATTGGCTTACAGATCCCACAGTGTGAAAGTAGCAGACTGCAAGTCAGACTGCTGACCAGTCACGAGTGGAGTCCCACAAGGATCGATCCTGGGTCCTCTCCTGTTTGGCATCTACTTCTCAGACGTTCAGGCCAACATGGAGGGACTCTGGCTGACCAAGTTTGCAGATGATTGCAAGCTGGGAGCCATTATTAACTCCCCAAGTGATGCCGACATTCTACAGAAAGGCCCCACTGAGACAAACGGCTGGTGTTGAAACCATGGCCTTAAGCTCAATGCCAAAAAATGAGTCGTCATCCCCTTCTGGAAAAACTCAGTTCCCGCATATTACCACATTGATGGTCGTCCACTGAGCACTGAAGGCGTTATAAGAGATCTGGGGACACAGGTTGACAGTAACCTCTCTTTTGAACACCACTTTACTACTGTCGTCAGAAAGTCCTTCTATGTGGCACATCTCATTACCAAGGGTTTTGCACCCAGGAAGAAAGAGCTTATCGTCTCTCTCTACTCTTCCGTCATTAGATCAATCATCGAGTATAATGCCCCATTTGGCTTGTATCTCACTAGACACTTGCAACAGCTGGAGAGACCACAGAAGTATCTCACAAAGAGGATCCTAGGCCTTAAACATATGTCCCACATGGACAGACTAAAAAAAACTCCAGCTTTTCTCTGTCTCATATCATCTACTAAGAGGCGATCTCTGCTCGACTTACAAAGCCATGCCTGACCCAACTCTGTTAGAAATGCTACATCTAAAGAAATCCCAATCCCTACCAACCTCATTACCACAATCAACAGAACATGCTGGAGGGACAGGTTCATAACCCAGAGTCTGCCCATGCTCAGGAATAGACTTCCCATACATGTCAAGCAGAGCACCTCACTGGCCCTCTTCAAGAGAAATCTTGATGAGTGGATGGGAAATAGAAAGTTCACCCTGGGGATCACTCCAGTGGCTCTACTCGACAGAGGCACTGGGAACTAATGTCGGGCAGCATGATGCCAGGGCAATTCTATGGGCTAGGGCCATTAGCCTAGTACACACCTATGAACATGTTAACATTTAATACCTGGAGCTACAAGAGCAATGATAATGCTCATAGGTAGGATTTCACTAGAGCAGGAACACAAAATAGAGGAGGAAGAGGTGAAGGAGGAAGGGTATAAGCAGAAATAATCAAGAAAATCTAAGTAGAGAATGTCTTGATGGTGGAGAGGTTGAGGTAACAGTAGATAGGTAAAATAATGAGGTGGGTAAGGGGGGTATTTGTATGACAGGAGTAAGGATAATTGGAGCAGCAGTAATGGGGATGAAAGAGACAGGGATAAGAAAGGTGAACAAGTCAGGATGATTGATAGAGATATTGGCAGTGGAAGAGAAACAGAAAGAAAGGTGGGTTTAATCAGAGCATGATCATAGCTGTGAGGAAGTTAGGTGGTGTTTTAGGTTGTGTTTGAAATGTGTGGTAATGTTTTGTCTTAGGGTGGGTTGGTGAGATGGAGTTCCAGTTCTTAAAACACCTCAATCCAAGGGACTCAGGACAGTAGATTCAGTAAATTCAACACCTTTAATGTCCAATAAATTATGAGAACAGTAAAGTCACCACAATACAGTTTAGCGCGCTTTCACCTAGTAAAATACCAGGCTTCTTCAGAACAAAAGGTATTTTACTAGGCGGAAGCGTGCTAAACTGTATTGTGGTGACTTTACTGTTCTTATAATTTATTGGACATTAAAGGTGTTGAATTTACTGAATCTACTGTCCTGAGTGACTTGGATTGAGGTGTTTTACTGCTTGTGTGGGTTCGCTGGTTCTTCTGTGTCTTTTAGTTCCAGTTCTTAGCTACATAGGTTGAGTAAAGTGAGTTGCCTGTGCTGTTATGAGACTTGGTCCTGGTCAGGAGATATGTGTTCTATGAATGGTGATTCCTTGGAAGGAAGAAGTGTTGGAGGATGTTTTGTAATGATGGGTAGCTGTTGTGTTTGTGTTATTTTTTTGTGAGCACTAAGCAGTTGGTGGGAGTAGGTGAGGTAGTTAAATAGTTTGAGCCAGTGTGTGTGCTTCAGTGCTAGGCAGTGCTGTCAACTGTTTGATAAGTTGGATGCAAACTTAGCTAGTTTATTTTAGCAAACCTCATGGTAAAATATTTGATAGAGCAGGTTATAATGCAAAATTGTGTCAAATATTTTTGACATGTCTAAGAAGAAGTAGAATACTAGGTTGCTGGTGTTTTTATTAGAGCTTATGATTTCATTAAAACTGAGTAGAGTAGTAGTGGTGCTGTGGTGAGTTCGAAATCCATTATCTGAGTTTTGGAGGGGAGATTGTTATTGTGAAGAGTAGAAAGGACGTAGAAATTAATTTATTTTTCTAACATTTTGGAGAGTGTGGAGGTTGAATGGGGCTATAGGTCGGTGGATGTTCCCCTTTTATGTAGAGATATGATGTAGGATTTCTTTCAGATGATAAGGACGTAGTTTTCTGTTAATGATTGGTTTATGACTATAGTACAGGGTATGATGTAGCCTCTGCAGGGGTTCTGAAGTATTCTGGTTGCAGGTTGTCAGCATCTGGGGTGAATTTTTTTTAGTTTTTAGGAGGTGTTTTTTGATAGAAGAGGTAGATACTGGATGGAGGAGAAAGGATTTTGGTGGTGATTAGTACTGTTTGGGACAGCGAGACTCTTGATTGACTTGTTAAATAGGGAGAGGGCAGTATATGGAATGCATATTGAAGTGGGTAGCTTTAGGGACTAAGCCTTTGGTGGTAGTTGGTGAAGGAGTCGTAGTTTGGCCTGGGTGTAATAGTCTTTTGATTGCTTTCCAGAAAAGCTTAGGGTTCTGTTGGTGGTTGTCTTGGAGCTTGGAAAAATAGTTTTATCTGATTTGATTTTTTTTTTGTTTGTTTAGAAAGGTTCCTAAAATATTTTCATTTTGTGATAATTTGTCATACCACCATGCTTTCCAATTATCTCTATATAGCATAAATTGTCTGGCTTCTCTTGTGAGCCATGGGGTGGGGCTGGATTTTATCTGATGGGACCTAGTTTATTTAGTATGTTAAGGAATGTGTTTAAGTGAGTTACATCATCT
Source organism: Protopterus annectens (assembly GCF_019279795.1). NCBI lineage: Eukaryota > Metazoa > Chordata > Ceratodontiformes > Protopteridae > Protopterus > Protopterus annectens. Next base: position 733,907,199 of record NC_056730.1, read on the forward strand.
AGAGGTAAGTATTTTAGAATATCCCAGTAGTATTTGTTGAGGTAGTTAATGAAGATTTCAATACTGAAGAAGGAGAATGTATGCACATTATTATAGATTATGTATTTATGTGCATGATTAGATTGTCTGATTGCAAAGGTTGGTAAGATGGTCACTGATGGTGTTGGGTAGGCAGCCAGCAGTATTAATTTTGTTATGGGTGGTAGTGAGGATCCAGTCTAATGTAGGCTCCCTATTACTACATTTGTCTGTTCAAGTAGCAGTAGTTATAATTTGGGTAAAACCAAAGAAACTGATGGATAGCGTGGGAGAGTCAGAGTTGAAAAGCAGGTAGTCCATATTAACTTCATTTATGATGATGGTTTCCTTGTTGATATGAGAGATCCAATATGGGATTTCTGTTAGTAATGGGATGATTTTTTAAAGGATATAGATGGCAGTGATGCGTATGTTATGTTTGCTGATTTGCAAGAGAGAATTATTTCAGCACTGGGAAAGTTGGGGTGGCGAGGAGGTAGGAAGTGGTTTCAAGGTGTTTTTTGTACATCATAGCCATGCCACCAGCTTTATTATGCTGTCTGTCATTTCTAATAGCCTGAGGAGAATTTCCTGATCTTTAATACTTTGTTTTAGGCAGGTTTCTGTGACTATTAGTATGTTGAGGTGTATGAGGCTTTATAAGCATGTAACTGTGGTAGTTTATTGTAGATGCTCCTAAGATTTAATAGTTATAGTAAAGAAAAAGTAGCTTTGAAGAATTTAATAAAGGGTGCTCAATAGAATCAGTTAAGGTATTGCAATTTAATTTGAGGTATGTGAATGAAATAGTAGTAGTAGGAGAAAAAGTAGAGTGAGAAGGGAAGGATCAAAAGAAAGGTGATATGATGTAATATAGCTGTATATAATAGGAAAAGGAAAATAGGGTGGCTGCAATGTGTGTCACTGGTTGTAGGTATGGAGTGGATGGGCTTAGGGAAGTATAAATGTAGTTTTAGTGGGGTGTGCAGGAGTTAGGGGTACTGTAGGGGAAGCTAGGACAGAATGGGTTTCAGCCCCTTAGGGCTAGTGCGTTGCCAAAAACAATAACTAGAGTTGGCAGTGCTGGAGTTCGCACGCAATAAATGCAAAACAGTAAATCTTACACTAGGTGGTATTAGCTCATTCAAGCCAGTAGTGCCTTTTTTGTATACCTCCAGTTCACACCCATAGCTCCTTATGGAGTCCAGACCATTTTGGGGTTTGGCTACTTTAAGTGACATACCAGCTAACAATAAGCAGTGTTAGAAAGTGTGAGGAGTTATTAACAAGATGACACTAAGATTGTTCATCTTGGATGTCTCACAGCAGAGGCATTAGTCATTGTTTGTCGCTTATTATTCATATTTCCATATTTATATGCATATTTTCATACTTGAGATCCCTACTTGATATTCAGAGGTATGATGGGATGTGCCACCATAGGAGACAGGGAAGTTCATTGTCAGTATCCTTTTATGTCACACTGTACTTGAGATGTTGTTAGTAATTGTGAAAATAAATATATTTTTTTATGTGCTGGACCTCCCCGGTCATCAAACTGGAATAAATAAATAAAAATAAAACTTAATACTTAAGTTGCAAAAGTGTCGCTTGACATCAAGTGAAGCTTTACATATTATTGAAGAAAACTGTCTTTGAAATTTGCACTGTAAGTTGCACATCTTAAGCAATATCTAGTGGTATTTCTATTGATAATTATACAATTAAGCATATGTTTTATATTTCTTGAAATATCTTAGTAAACATTTTCCTGATGGAGGAATTTCTTGTTGTGGTATGAAAGCTTATGTCTGGTTAACAAAATGCTCTAAAATATATATGTCTAGATTGTACAGCTTCCAAGATGTGACTGTTTGTGGAAATATACCAAAATTATAATTTGTTAGGTTTTTGTGTACATTAGAATTTATTGTATTATTTATGGAAAGGGTGTGAGTGCACTGACTGTTATCACTGTAAAGAGTACTTATTAGTGATAGCATTGTTATTTGTACAGTTTTAATGCCTTTTATTCACAAAATATTTATGTTTGTTTATCTTATGCATTTTAAGTTTATTTTTCAGAAAATGCTCTGGCATGCAAAATATGTGCAGGCTGCTAGAAGTGTGACGTTCCACACTACATAGGTGTTAATGAGTCAAATATAGTTGACTAAAAACAATAAGGATAGAAAGATGTAATATTTTTACAGCAAGTAGTTATCCGTGAAACTTCAGAGCATGGAAAATAGAAAAAGCAAAGCAACATAAAACTAGCTGTACAGCCAAAGAGGGAGAGTCACATAACCTGGAGTTGGAAGGAGCAATTAAGAAAGTGCAGGCTGCCAGCAACACTATGGTATAGCCCATTAATTAGAGAGGGCAGGGGGAGGGGAAATTAAGGGGCAGTGGAGGATAGTTTTGAATTTAGTTCTGAAAAACAGACAAATAGCAGAACACTAAGTACTGGCCGAGCAGAGAAGAGACATTAAACTTGGTACCAATTTGAAAAAAAAAAAGGGTGGTTAGAAAAACAGAATGAATAAGTTCCACTTCACTGACTAAAAAGGCAATTGTGTATGCTTTTGAAGAGCTGGATGTTACATTTACTCTGCTGCAGTCTTTTTTTTGGGGGGGAGGGGTGCAATCCACGAACTAAGTAAAAAGATAAGTTTGTAAGCTTCTGCAAGGCTGGATTTTGTATTTACTGTGCTGCAGTCTTTAAGGGGTGCAGTCCACAACTGTCTGGCTTAGTACAAGTGGCTTAGGGTTCCAGAACTTTCACATATTCCTCCATTTCTGTCTGCCTTGAAGGATGTTTTTCTTGCAGACTGCAATATCCTTGACAGTCTCCAAACTGCCCCCAAAAAGCAGATAGATTATATAAAGTTCCTAAGTTTTTTATACACTAATCCAATACCTGACCCTGTAGTTATTGCCTAAATGAATCCAACTGCTGCTAATCATTTTAATTTCAGTCCTTTTCTCCTGACAAGGATGGAAACATTTTTGATAAGTTTGGTTAAAAAAAATGCATGCTGCTTCAGTTTTAATTTTTAGAAGTCATGGCTGTCAGGTCCATATGTTGATGTTTATCTTGGCAAATTTTGAAAGTCTGAGTAATTATTTAGCATCATTTTCGTCCTGTGAGGAAAGATCATCTACTTTGTGCAGCTTGGTTCCCTCTGTTTTCCAAGTCAGTGCTCATTGCTTGAGATGTGCCTGTGACTCTGTGGATGCAACTTCCAGGGCTGCTGTCACTAGAACTGTTTTGAGGTGATTTGCCTGGCTGCATTATCTAGAACCTCCCAGAGGATGTCAAGAATGGAATCTGGAATTCTGCTTTGAATAGAAAACTAGTTTTTGGACCTCCTGCTGCATCAAAAAGTGTTATGGGAGAGGAAAGCTGATTCAAGGATATTTCAGTCCTCCTTCTGTTAAGTTTTCCAAGGGTTTCTTTGCTTCCTTGTCTGACATCAGCTAAATACAAAATAAACAGTTCCAGCAGAATACTGATAAGCAGATGTTTAAAAAGGAATGGCAGGAAGGTCCCAAAAATTGCAGCCTCCCAGAACAAAGGACAGTCCAATAAGTAATTCCAGTGACTATATGAAAGATGCCCCCCCCCCCCCCCACACACACACACACACACCCTGGTAGTCCCTTAATCATTCCATAATAGCAGAAACAGTTTGCAAGATTCTTCTGTTTTCAAATACTCTTGGGTGGGGGGTACAAAGTTGTATATATGGCAGTTGTACATACCTTCTGCTGGTGTTTTTCCTGTTAGATAACCACAGTTGTGTGCTATTAACTTAGCCACTCCATCTAAGATTTCTTCATTACTGCACTGTCAGTTTTTCCTCTCCAAACCATAACCTTCGCTTTCCTACCCACGCTGTCACAATAAATCAGAGCAATTGTGCAGTGAATAATGCCCCACTCTTGCTCATCTTTCTTTAGCTGTTACAAAAGCTCACGATTCAGTGGCCACCTAAATTAATATTTTTCAGCCCATATTTATGAAATTTTCTTCCTGCTGTGTAGCCAAATTCCTAGCCCATATCTTCTTGATTTTCCTAATTCATTGCTTCCACCTATGTTCTATCAAACATCATAAACGCCATTGCCCAAACTGCCACCACCTATATGTCCAGCAGAAGTGTAAGAAACCTTAATCGAAGACAGTATTTGGCCAGCCCACTCAAGCTGCAGCACAACTAAATAAATATAAAGGTTCCCTACTTACCTTAAGTGAGTATTGAGGTAAAAAAAAAAAAAAAAAAAACAGGGAAAGGGGAGGAGTAGGCATTGAACAGTAAAAGACAGAAACACTCTGGGTCATAGCAAGATGGCTGTTCACTGATCAGTAGGTTGATTAGAGCTCTCCCAGTGTGAAAACTATAACTTTGAGGACAAAAGCAAGTAAAACATATCCAGTGAGATGAAATTCAGTTGTTCACTAGAAATGACACTGCCTGGATGCCAGCAAATAAGTAATTTGGAGAAAGTATAGAAAATCAAACTGAAAAGGAGAAAAACACTGTAGCTATGAACAATCTTACAGTTGTTCAGCAAAAAGCCATTCAAGTTTCAGCTTTTGTACAGGAGATGACTTGCAGTACTTTAGAGGAAAATAAATGAAATGCACTGAGAGGTTTTTAAAATAAATGAAACACTGAAGGAATATATCAAGTACAAATAACCAAAGGCTGGAAAAATAGATGAAGCTTTAATTATCCATTCAGAGTAGCTGATAAAACTGAAAAAAAATAGAGATTGATATTAGGAAAATCTGGCTTTAACATGAGGCTTCACAAGGAGAAATAGAGTTAGAAGACCGTACTTGCAGAGAAAACCTTTGATTTTCTGCTGTAGACTACATTATTTTTATAAATGTGCAGATAAACAACTGGACTGGTGTTCCACAGCAGGATTTGTTAGTCAAATGGGTATCATGTGTATGCTCCAAATCTGGCCATGAGAAAGCAGCCAGTACCTTTACTGGTAAAGATACAGTCATACCAGCAGAAATAATTGCTTCTGTCAAAATTGTGGCAGAAAGGAAATGTATTAAAAAGTGAGGATGGTAAATTGTTTGTAGAAAATTGTTATTCACTGTACACCAGGAAGATGAGAAGCAACTTTATCCCAGCTATCATGGAATGTCAAGAGAAAGGTTTGAGATTCATGCAGCTAGAGTTCTCAGAAGATTTTTTTCCTGGTGACTGAAAGACATTTCTTAATTCAGAACGTGCTAGGAAGGAAATAGAATAAGCAAAAGGGGATTTTGTTTTTCATGTTTCTTATAAGTTTCTTTCCTGTCTTCAGGCCTGAGGGCCAACTAGGAGCACTACCTCATTAAACAAAACATTATAGACAATGCCACCAATCCAGTAATCAAAGTCAGATTTAAAACAAGTGATATTATAGGATATCCTGACATCAACATGTATTTGATTCCATAATGTGGAGATTGTGTAATAAGTTTACTTCTAAGAGATGTTCTGTGTATAGGAATGGCAACATTTATATTGTCATGGTTATGCCCCCTTGTATTATTGGATAGAGGGATATTATAAATAGATTGAAACGCGTCATTATGAAAAACAATTATAAGCACTAATGGCTTTCCTTCTGGTATACCTAAGTGCACTGAATATAATTTCCCATATTTACATCCTTTTGATTTGAACAGAAATTCCCTCTGAACTGTTTCAGGTAAGGCAAGTCAGTTCCTATTATAAGAACAAAACATGCTACTGTATTCCAGTAGCGGACAAATGTGCAATCTGAAGTAGTTTACTTCATTTGGTCTTCAACCTGTGGGTACCGGATCTGTATCAGACCGGAGCCAACAAGTTCACTAGCATCTGCTCCGAGCTCCAAGCTCCTCCCCTTACCCAAAATACACCTCCACTACCTTCCACCCCCCCAGATCTCGTTTGCCGCTGCTTGACTGAAGCATCGTGATCCTGAGCTCTGAGTTAGTGAGTTGGGTTTCTGATAACGTAAGCAGTTTTTTGTCATAGTTTTTTTGAGTGTAGCTGTTAGTGTAGGATGTTAAGTTGTCAATCTCGCCTTCATTCTTGCTGGATGGGTTCGGAGCCGACCCTCGGCTCCGACTCGGCCAATACTAAAGCTCAAGAGCTTATTCCACCGGCTCGAGGCTCCCCTATATCCCACAATGCTAGGCGGTAAGTACTCAGATCTCGTTTGCCGCTTAGCTGACGAGGTGCTTTCTTCTACCGGCTCTGGCAGGTTAGTGAGTTTTCTTGTTAAAAAACTTCAAATTTCTACCCCTATCTTTTCTATTTAGTTTAGTTTTTATACAGAGTATCCCTTTAGTTTAAATCAGGTCCCCCTTGTGTTTGAATTTCCTTTTTATCCCCTTTTTAACTTTTAGGCCTTTGGCCCACTCCCTTTTTTTTCCCTGTCCTTTCAGTGTGACTGGATTTTTATTTGGTTAAAGGGTGTGTCTGTGTGTTGTGTTTGTGTTTCATACAGCCTTTTCTGGATGTCTAAAGACTCCAAGGTCTCAGGCTTCAAGAAGTGTGATTCGTGCTGTCAGAAAATGTCTCTGACAGACGGTCACACTTCTTGTGTCTATTGCCTGGGACCTTTGCACCTGCAGGACTCATGTGCTGTTTGCCATGCATTCAGCCCTAGAGTCCTGCAGGAACGCAAAAACAAGCTCATACTTCGAGGCTTGTTAAAGCCTGAATGCCCCCGACCCAGTCTGCGTCGGGGAAGCCTTCTAAGACTTCCAGGCCGTCGGCTCCAGCTTCAGAGCCATCTCCTGGGAGCATTAAAGCTGCTTCGACATCGGCTCCGGCTGGAGTCGATGTTTCGAAGTCTCATACCGTTACCTCGGCTCCGGCTGGAGCCGAGGTTGTCAAGACTCAGTTGGCTCCGATAGGCTTATCGGAGCCACCTTCAAAGAAGAGGTCTAGGTCCCCTTCCATCGGCTCCATCCACTCGGCTCCGGGATCCCCTCTTCTGTCGGAGCGGAGCCATAGGTCTCATTCCTCTCGGTCCTCCAGGCTGTCCGACCATGACTTACAAAGGGTGGTGAGTAGACTTCTCAAATCCGAGGCACTGGCCCAAATGCTGCATAGCCCTACTCAACAGTCAGTGGCTATTCCCATCCTTGCTTCTGTTCCTCCTCCGACTCCTTTGAGTTCGGAGCCAGGGCTCATCGGAAGCGTGGCTGTCGGTGCTTCGGAGCCGATGCCTTCCCTTTCGGGTCCGTCGTCTGCTCCGATTTCCTCCTTGGAGAGATCTCGGCGCCGAGCTTCCCTCATCGGCTCCGAGGGGGCGAGTGGCATCGGACCCTTGTCCGACCCCGTTCTCCCTCTTGGGGCATCGGCGCTGGTGAGTTCGGCTCCGACATCGGCCTCGGAGCTGTCCCTGTCGGTGCCGGGGGGAGTCCTTGTCTCTTCGGAGCGGGGACCTCCGGCCTTGGCTGATAGGGGCGCCTTCGAGGTCATGCGGAGCGGGCTAGACCCAGTGTCTACCCCACAGTCGGCTCAGTCAGCTCCTCCCTCTTCAGTGCCTGCGGTGGTTTCTACCCACCCCCTTGTAACAGACCGTAGAGAGCCAGCTCCTCAGGTTTCCCCATTGGGAATATCCTCCTCTTCTGAGGCCTCTCCTGATCCGGTAGGAGAACCCCCTCGGAAGAGACAGTGCAAGAGGAAGCACATTGACTCCCCTGAGTCTATCACCTCTGACACCGACTTGAAGGAATCTGAAAGTTCCCCTCGGTCCCCCTCTGAGGATGTCTCTTTTGCTGACATCCTTGAAATCCTGAAACAGAGGGGGAACTGGCCCGCCCTTAACCCTTCAGAGGATGAGTCGGTTTACCTTGAGGCGTTTGGCTCTCGCCCTTCCACCTCCTGGGTGTCCCCTCCCTTGACCCCCTTATGGAAGTGGTGGCAAGGAAGGCTTGGACGGCCCCTGATTCAGTGGAACCTACCCCAAGGAGGCCGTCAAAATTTATTACTGCCCCTAAAAAGAAAGAGTTTCTATCTAACGGTGTCTCTGTTGATGCCATGGTGGTGGCCGCAGCCACTAAGGAGGAGTTAGCCGATCCTTCGGTACCTGTCCATCCTCCTAATAAGGAGTCTAGGACCATGGACAGGTACAGTAAGCAGATGTTTTCATCAGCGACCTTTTCCATGCGGTCGCTGAACTACTTGTGTCACTTCACCCGTCTCCAGAGGGATTTGCTCAAGGATATCGGTGAGGCCATGCAGGATCCAACAGCTGAGGGGTTTCAAGACAAAATGAACTCCCAGTTGGCAACCCTGAATTCGATTGTCAACTCCTCCATGCGGCTTATCTCATATGCGGCTGATGGGGCGAGTAGGGCCGCAGGCACAGGTGTAGCTTTACGACGTCACGCCTGGATGCGGCTTTGCAATTTTGCGGACCCTTTCAAGGCGTCCTTCACCAATTCCCCCTTTGATGGCTCAACGTTGTTTGGACCTCAGGTGAAGGATACATTGACTAGGTGCGAGCAGGAAGGTAAGACTCTCTCTGCGTGGGAGTCCATTTTTCTACCCCTTCTAGACCTTATCCAAAAGGTTAGAGGGGAGGAAAAATGTGGTTCCGCAAACCACAGGGAGTCTCATCTGATGCACAAGGTCGATTCCCCTCTAGAGGCAGAGGGGGGAATAACAATAGACACCGCCCTAGGGGCAGAGGTGGTCCGCAAAACCAGGGTAGCAGAGAAACTTTCTCTGATAAACCCTTTCAGCATCCCTGAGGAGCTTGCCCGGCTGTCCACCTTCGGAGGCAGTCGGGGGAAGATTATCTCTGTACCCAAAAGCCTGGCTTTCCCTCACTCAAGACGAATGGGTACAGTCAATCATATCCGAGGGTTACAAAATTCCCTTTATTCACATCCCATCCCAACCCAAAGGATTCCTTCCAGACGTTCCACCCGGTCTAAGGGAACAAGCAGCATTAGAAATATCAAAGCTGCTGTCAAAAAGAGCTATCCAACCAGTCCCAGCAGACCAGCAAGGATCCGGAATCTACTCCAAATTCTTTTTGGTACCAAAAAAAAACAGGGGACTGGAGACCAATACTGGATCTCAGCAAGTTAAACAATTATGTCAAAAAAAACAAAATTCCGGATGGTCACGCTACAGTCCATTCTACCCTTCTTGGGTCAGGACAATTGGATGTGCTCGATAGACCTTCAGGATGCGTACTACCATATCAAAATGCACAGATGCTCCAGGAGGTTTCTCCGCTTCAGGCTGGGAGCCAGTCACTACCAGTTCAGAGCCCTGCCCTTTGGTCTCACTACAGCCCCCCCGAGTGTTTACCAAATGCATGGCAGTGGTCGCGGCTCACTTGAGACATCAAGGATTCCAGGTGTTTCCATATTTGGACAACTGGCTCCTTACCGCCACCACCAGACATCAACTGCTTCTATCCAGAGACTTCACCATCCAAACTTGCCAAGCTCTAGGCATTTCAATAAATTTCGAAAAATCTGCCTTGTCGCCTTGTCAATCTATTCCTTTATAGGTGCCACCTTAGATACAGTCCATCTTTCCGCCAGACTTACAGAGCAAAGAGTATTAGATATCCGCAAACAAGTTTACCTTTTACTTCAATGCAACAAGGTCAAAGCCAGGGTAGTCTTGAAGGTATTAGGACTCATGGCAGCTACTATTACACTTCTCCCCTTAGCTCGTTTTCACATGCGGATCCTCCAGTGGATGCTGTTTACTCAATGGTCCTTCCAACAGCCCCCGATGTCTCACATCATCCTACTAACTCAATCATGCAAGAATCACCTGTCTTGGTGGATCACATCACCTCAAGGTCTCCAGGGCAGACCCTTCATTCCCCCCCCCCCCAATCGCCACGGTGACAACGGACACCTCCCTGATCGGGTGGGGGGGCATTATCAGGGCAGGGCAGTCCAGGGCACGTGGCAACCTTTCGAGTGCCACTTGCACATAAATGTCTTAGAGATGAGAGCAGTGCTTTTAGCATTGAAAGCCCTTCAGGACTCTCTTCCCACAGGGACTATTGCAATTCAGACGGACAACATGTCCGTAGTGTGGTACATCAACAAACAGGGCGGAACCAAGTCCTACCCCTTATGTCGAGAGGCACTCAGACTTTGGCAGTGGGCGATTTCTTCTCAGCGTTTTCTGATAGCAACGCACATTCCCGGGAAGTCCAACATGATTGCGGACAGGTTGAGCAGGGCCATTCTCATGCCTCACAAGTGGTCTCTAAAAAAATCAGTGCTGGAAGAGGTCTTTCAAAGATGGGGCCAGCCTTGCTGTGATCTTTTTGCTACTCCCCAAAACAGCAAGTGTCACGACTTTTTCACTCTCTTCCCGTTACCAGGCCATCCCACCAGAGACGCTCTAGTCCACGATTGGCCCCGGGGACTTCTGTATGCTTCCCCCCCCTTTCCACTGATCTCTCAATTAATTCAGAAAGCTATCGCCTTGAGAGTCACCATGATCCTCATTGCCCCTTACTGGCCTCAACAGATATGGTTTCCGTTCCTCCATCATTACCTGTTGGAGCAGTCTTGGCATCTGGACCCGGTGCCAGATCTTTTGACCCACCAGTCGGGCCAGCTGCACCACTCCCTTCAATCTCTCAACTTCACAGCGTGGTTTCTCCAATTCCTACCCTAGCCAGGCTTCCCTTAATCTCTCATTCGGTCCGTAACATCCTGATAGCCTCTCACAAGTCTTCTACCAGGAGGATTTATAATAGTAAGTGGAAACGTTTTTCCTTCTGGGCAGCATCAAAAAATATAGACCCCTTCACTGCACCTATCCAGTCTATCCTAGACTTTCTGGCAGAGCTCTTTCATTTAGGCTCTTCCTCATCTACCATTAGAGTACAACTAGCTGCTATATCTAACTTTCATGTAGGTGTCTCGGACTCCAGTATCATGTCCCATAAACTCTGCAAAGCCTTTTTAAGAGGTGTTTTTCTGCTCAAGCCCCCAATCAAAGATCCCCACCTCAATGGGACTTGAATTTGGTCCTAGCATCCTTGATTCTCCCCCCCTTCGAACCAGCGGCTTCATGCCCTCTTAAGTTGCTCTCATGGAAAACACTTTTTCTAGTAGCCATAACATCAGCTAGAAGGGTATCTGAACTTCATGCTCTTTGCAGTCGTCCTCCTTACTTAGTTTTCCATAAAGACAGGGTGTCCCTCCGGACTAATCCGTCCTTCTTGCCTAAGGTTTCCTCTGAGGCAAACCTAAACCAGACTATTGATCTCCCCGTCTTCTTCCCTGATTATTCCAACAGGTCGGAACAAAAGTTACATTTTCTAGATGTTCACCGCCAGCTTAGATATTATTTAGACAGGACTAAACAGTTCAGGAAATCTGATCAGCTTTTCCTGTCTTATGCAGAAGGAAAATTGGGCCTTCCAGTTACTGAAGTGTCCCTTTCAAGATGGCTTACCTCTATAATTACCTTCATCTATGAAATCAGACATCAAAAACTGCCTTCAAGACCTAGAGCTCATTCAGTTAGGGCATTAGCTACATCTGTAGCTTTTCAGGACAGGCTACCAATAGATTCCATTTGTGCAGCAGCCACATGGGCTTCTCCTCATACCTTTATTTTGCATTACAAATTGGATATGGCCTCCAGAAACCGTGCCAACTTTGGTTCCACTGTTCTCAAGAGTCTGTTCCGATAGGCCACCCAGGGTAAGGTGCTAGGGACACGGTCCCATCCAGCAAGAATCAAGGCGAGATTGACAACTTAACATTAAGAAGTTATGTACCTACCAATAACGTTCCATGTTAGTTGTCTTCTTCTTGCCTTCTTTCTTGCGTCCCACCCTCCTTCCCCCTAGCCTGGACAGACCGATAGGAATATTTGGGATCTTCCATTGGGATTTTTTCCTTCCCACATGTTCTACCATCTCTATTCTCCCTTTTTGTGTTTGTGGTAGTTTACCTACAGTTTTATATATAGAGGTGGGTTCTTTTTCACTCTTCTCCATTCTATGGAGACCAGAACTGCTGGGTTTTAGCTATCAAACGAGATCTGAGTAGTTACTTCCTAGCATTGTGGGATATAGGGGAGCCTTGAGCCGATAGAATAAGCTCTCGAGCTTTAGTATTGGCAGAGTCGGAGCCGAGGGTCGGCTCCGAACCCATCCAGCAAGAAAGAAGGCGAGAAGAAGACAACCAACATGGAACGTTATGATAGGTACATAACTTCTTATTCCCTCTCCTCCTCTCCTCGCTGGTGCGTCGTATTTGGGGCTTTTTCAGTAGTCTTCATTGTTAGCTTGTTAGTGTGTTGCTTCCCCTCCCCCCTCAGAGTTCTGTGTGCCTTTGAGTGTGTGGTGAGTGGGTCCGATTAGGAAATAGTTTGTTTTTCTCCCTTTTCCTTATCTTGTTGTGTGTGCTGTTTATTCTTTAGAAACATGGCTGACTCCAAGCCTGTCTTCAATAGGTGCACTGAGTGTGGCCACATATTGTCACCAGCTGATGGCCATACTCTTTGCGTTATGTGCTTGGGTGTACCACATTTAAGTACTGACTGTACCATTTGGGCAGGTTTTAACCCGTGTGCTATTAAGGATAGAAAGGCTAAGTTGGCCCTGAAAGGCCTTCTACCCACTACTGAGGTGGCTGCCTCTTCCACTACTTCGGTCACAACGGCTGCTGTGGCTGTCTGTCCTTCCTCTCTTGCCCTTGCTTCTCCTCCCTCCCAGGCTGGGACTCAACCTCCCATTTCTAAGCCTGTGGAATTGGAGTGCAGAAAGGGCAGAGAGAATGAGAGAGAGCATAGACCAGAGAAATGCAAGAGGTCCCCGGACCCTTCTTTTACTCCCGCCAAACGTGAGGCTAGGATCCATGACTATCCTCAGCTCAGATCTCTGAGATTTTCTCTGGAGCCGGAGGACAGAGAAGCCATGACCACCATCTAGGGCCTCGGTTCCTCGACCCGCCAGGTTGGAGTCCATGGCCTCGTCGAGATCCATCCGAAGCTTATCTGAAGTTGACATGGATAAATGATGAGGAGGTTCATTCGTACTCAGATCCAGATGGGAGTCTTGTCAGGCCCCTCTCCCTCTGGAGGGGAGAGCTCACTTCCTTTCTTCACACCAGTTTTTTCTTCTCCGATCCATCCACTGGGTTCGGAGTACTTGGATCCGAGGATGGTCTTAGTCAGAGGGTATGGCACCGATGGTACCTGTCTTCTCGACACCAGCAGCTGCCTGGCATGTGTCGGATCTGACCAGTTCGGATATCAGTGGCTCTCAGAGCCGGAGCCTGGGTGTCAGATCTGAGGGAGCGGAACTTTTTCCATCGGCTCTGACGTTGGGCCAAGTTCCTCCCCTCAGAGCTCCGTCCACTTTGGGCACTGCTCTGATTCTCGCTTCAGATCCAGCGAGAGCGGCTTCCTTAAGGGTGCCCCAGAAGGCTCATTCTCCCTCTGCGTTCATGGTAGAAAGGGTTCTCTCCACTGGATCGAGACCCTTGACTATTTCCTTGGACTCCACCCTGACTCCCTCGGCTCTGTCTACGAATCCCATCATTTTACCAGAGGGACAGCCCGTGCTCGAGGAGCCCTAGGTGGTTCTCCCTGAGGAACAAGTGGCTTGCGAGTTCCCCCTGGAGAGCCCCACCGGAGATGTGCCTTGCAAGCATACTTGTAAGAGGAGGCACTTGGACTCCCCTGAGTCCCTCACCGAGGACACAGATTTGGCTGATGGAGAAGGTTCCCTCAGGTTACCTCCCAAGGATATCTCCTTTGGAGACAACATGGAAATCCTATGCCAGCGGAGAGGTTGGTCCACCCCCAGACCTTCTTCTGACGAGTCTGTGTTCCTGGAGGCTTTCAGCACAGGCCCATCTACTTCCTGGGTGCCCTCTCCTGCAGATCCCCTGGTGGACCTGGTCACCTCACGGGCCTGGAAGGAGCTGGGCACCATGGAACCAATCCCAAAATATCCAGACAAGATTTTGAGTCCACCCTCAGATAGACCAGCATGGAGCAAGGGCTCCGTTGTAGATGCTATGGTGGTAGTAGCAGCCACTAAAAAGGAACTAGCCCAGGAGAGTTTCTCGGTTCATTCCCCCAACAGAGTGTCAGATAATGGACTGCTTAGGGAAGCGGGTTTATGCTTCAGTGACCATTTCCATCAGGGCGCTGAACTACCTGGCCCACGTTACTAGACTACAGTGTAACCTGGTCAAGGAACTGGCTGAGTCTTCCCCTAAGTCCATGTCAGAGGAGGACAGAGACACGTTCTCAGCGAGGATGGCCACTTCAAAAGCAGTTTCCAGTATGTCCATGTGACTCCTTTCACATGCTACTGAAGGAACGGCTAGGGCAGCTGGGTCCACCGTGTCCATGAGGCACAATGCCTGGCTCAGATTATGTCAGTTATCGGAACCTTTCAAGGCATATTTTGTCAATGCCCCTTATGATGGCTCTACACTTTTTGGTAAGACCGTCAAAGAGACTTTGGTCCAGAGTGAGAAAGACAGGAAGATGCTGTCTGCCGTGGAAGTCTCAGTATTCCCGGGACACTCAGGACTCTTCTTCCCCCAAAGGCAGAGGGGGACAGGATAGACACCGGCCCAGAGGCAGAGTAGGTCCGAGGAATTTTGTGTCTTAAGAACCATTCTCGGACAGGCCCGGACAGCAACCCTGAGGGGTTGCCCGACTGCTCTACTCTGGAGGCAGTCGGGGGTCGATTGTCATTGCACCTGGCGGCATGGGAGTACGCAACATCAGACCGCTGGGTGCTTCAGATCATATCCAGAGGGTACTCTATCCCTTTTGTGGTTCCTCCCAAACTGCCAAAACACCTCCCGGATGTACCACCCACGCAAAGGGAGGCAGCAACACCACTGGAAATCTCCAAGCTGCTAGAGAAACGAGCCATCAAACCCGTCCCCCCAGATCAGTTAGGATCGGGCATCTACTCCAGGTTCTTTTTGGTGCCAAAGAAAAGTGGGGACTTAAGGCCCATTCTGGACCTATCTACCCTGAATCTGTCAGTTGCCAAAGAAAAATTCCAGATGGTCACATTACAGTCCATTATGCCGTACCTGCAAGAGAGCGACTGGATGTGCTCGCTAGACCTCCAGGATGCCTACTATCACATAAAGATGCACAGAAGCTCCAGGAGGTTCCTTCGCTTCCGGCTAGGAGTCAATCATTACCAATTTCGTGCCCTACCTTTTGGTCTCACCACAGCCCCCAGAGTGTTCACCAGAGTGATGGCGATAATAGCGGCTCACCTGAGGCTTCAGAGGATTCAGGTCTACCCGTACCTGGATTATTGGCTCCTCTCTGCTCCCACCAGGCATCTACTTTGTCAAACCAGGGATTATTTCTTAAAGCTTGCACTTCACTTGGTGATTACAATCAACGTGTCCAAATCTCGTGATAGACTACATTGTGGCATGGATAGACACACTGCAGTGCAAAATCTTCCTGACCACTGAGAGAGTTTGAAACCCAAGGATGCATGTTTCCTTGATCTACCGTTCTCATCTTCCCTCAGCAGAATCGTTTTTTAGGACCCTAGGTTCTATGGCAGCGACCAGTTACACATGCGAGTACTACAGTGGACTCTAGCAGTACAATGGTCCCTGTTAGATCTTACATTATCGTATCCAATGCACCTCAGTCGAGTCTGCAGGTCGTCCCTTCTTTGGTGGATGTACTCTCCGGAAGTCTTGAAGGACGACCTTTTTTTCCAGCCCCTGTCCAAGCCACAGTGACCACGGATGCCTCCCAACTTGTGTGTGTGGGGGGGCATTGTTTGGGCAGGACCGTCCAAGGCCTTGGGTCCCCTATCGAGACCAGTTTACATATAAACGTTCTGGAGATGAGGGCGGTCCTTTTGGTGTTGCAGGTCCTTCATGCCTTTCTTCATCTGGGAACCATTGCAATTCAATCAGGCAACATGTCAGTGGTTGGGTATGTCAACAAACAGGGAGGGACCAGATCTTACCCCCTTTGTCGCGAAGTCATGAGAGTATGGGAACGGGCTATTTCCACCAGTCGCTTTCTCATAGCAACACACATTCCGGGATGGTCCAATATCCTAGCGGACAGATTAAGTCAGACTATTCTGATGCCTTACGAGTGGTCTCTGAATCATTCAGTAGTGGAGCAGATCTTTCTGGAGTGGGGTTAGCCTGGCTGCGATCTCTTCGCATCTCCTTCCAACACGAAGTGCAGCGAGTTCTTCGCTCTGAACCCCCAGCCGGGGGAGTCCCCCAGAGATGCTATAGTCCATGCTTGGCCTCCCGGTCTTCTGTATGCTTACCCTCCAGTACCTCTTATTCTGAGGTTTCTACAGAAAGCTTGTTGACTGGGGAGCAAAGTGATCCTCATTGCCCCATTTTGGCCTCGCCAGGTATGGTTTCCCTTCCTTTGGTCTCATCTTCTGGCTCCACCTTGGATCTTGGATCCCATTCAGGATCTTATTTCACACCCCTCGGGGGTTCCTCATCCGAGCCTGGACAGTTTGAAGCTCACGGCTTGACTACTCCAGTTCCCCTGGTTGCTAGGACTCCTGGATTATTCTGTTCAGTCAGGTCTATTCTGGTGACAGTTCATAAGTCTTCCACCAGGAAGATTTACCACTGCAAATGGAAACGTTTTTCCTTTTGGGCTTCTCAAAGGAGTTTAGACCCTTTCACGGCACCCATTTCTGCCATTCTCGACTTCCTAGCCAATATTTTTCAGCAAGGAGCAAGCTCTTCTACTATCAAAGTTCAATTAGCTGCCATTTCTAATTTTCTCGTGGGTGAGAATTCTGCTTCTCTGGCCTCTTTCAGACTGTGTAAAGCCTTTATTAAAGGTGCTTTCCTATTATGCCCCTCGGTCAAGGATCCTGTTCCCTCATGGGACCTTACTATGGTTCTTCAAGCTTTGGTCGCTCCACCATTTGAACCTGCAGCAACCACAGATCTTAAGATCTGAAGTAGTTAACTTTATTTTATCTGCAACCTGTGGGTATTTGGATGCATATCAGATCCGAGCCGGCAACTTATTTTCTAGCATCTGCTCCGAGCTCCTCCCCCTACCCATAATACACCTCCATCTCCTGTCTTCCCCCAGATCTCGTTTGCCGTGCCATAGTGAGCATCATGGTCTCCTTTGCTCTGAGCTTCAGAGATAGTAAGTGAGTTTATTTCTATATTGTGTGAAAGTGGTCATTAGTTTTCCCTCCCTCCCCCTTTTAGTGTACGCTGTTCGTCGGTTCTAGCTTTTAAAAAAAAAAAAAAGATTTTCTTATTAAGAGTAGTTTCTAGGCCCACTTCCCTTCAGTGTGTGCTAGTGTGTTGTGTTTCCTCTTTAGGGAGTGGCAATTAGGTTTAGGCTATGGCTGATCAGCCTAAGTCAGTTTTCAAAAAAATGCACAGAGTGTGGCCAAAAGCTCTCACTGGCTGATGGTCACACTCTGTGTGTAATCTGTTTGGGAGTGCCCCATTTATCCATCCAGTGTACAATTTGTGCAGGCTTCAACCCGAGGGCCCTCAGGGATAGGAAGGCCAAATTGGTTGCCAAGGGTCTTCTCCCTGCCTCCATGCTGGATTCTGCCACGGTGTCCGAATATGGTACTCCCGCCCAACCACCCACTCAGACAGGGACTCAAACTCCCACTCATGCTGGTGTTGGGGAGGATAAAGAAAAGGGGGAAAAAAAGCAAGAGAGAGAAAAAAAGAAAACAGAGAAAGACGCAAGGAAGATGGAGAGGAAGAGGGATAGGCCTCGCAAGAGGTCTCCAGATAGGGAACACTTCCCTAGTCCACCATCCAAGACTTTGAGGCCAGCTTCTCCTAGGCTCCGCTCACCCTGTTTCTCACCAGAGTCGATGGAATCTTCCAATCTGAGGCCTTTCTCACCCTTGCTTCACAGACCAGCCAGATCCGAGTCGGTCACCTCTTCGCGATCGACGCCGATCCAGAGGTAGAGGGGAGTCCCAGAAAGTTTGGGTCTAGGGAACCATTTTCTGACAGGCCCACACAGCAGCCCTGAGGGGTTGCTCGACTGTCCTACTGTGGAGGCAGTCGGGAGGAGATTGTCCTTGCACCCAGCAGCATGGGAGTCCATAACTGCAGATCGTTGGGTGCTACAAATAATATCCAGAGGCTACACTATCCCATTTCTTGCCCCGCCAAGTGCTACAAGACCCTTCCCGGATGTCCCACCTGCTCACAGGGTGGCAGCAGCTCTAGAGGTTTCAAAGCCTCTTCACAAACGAGCCATCGAACCGGTCCCCCTCGAACAATCTGGATTAGGCGTTTACTCCAGGTTCTTTTTAGTGCCAAAAATGACAGGGGACCTCAGGCCCATTTTGGACCTGTCAACCTTGAACCTGTCGCCAAACAAAAGTTTTGGATGGTCACCCTACAGTCCATTCTACTTTATCTCCAAGAGTGCAACTGGATGTGCCCGTTAGACCTCCAGGATGCTTACTACCATATCAAGATCCACAGAAGCTCCAGGGTGTTTCTTCACTTCCGGCTGGGAGCCAGTCATTTCCAGTTCAGAGCTCTACCCTTTGGTCTCACTACAGCCCCCAGGGTGTTTACCAAGGTGTAATGGCAGTAGTAGCAGCTCACCTGAGGCTTCAGGGAATTCAGGTATTTCCTTACCTGGATGACTGGCTTTTCGCTGTGTCCACCAAGCATCTTCTTTGTCTGGCCTAAGACTACTTTCTTCTCTTGGCAGATTGGCTGGGGATTACAGTCATTGTTCACAAATTCCTTTTGCAACCAGTAGTGCTAGATTTTATCGGGGCATGGCTAGACACTTTGCAGCTAAAAGTCTTCTTAACGCCAGACAGGATCTTACACCTCAGATACCACATCACTCTAATCGTGGACCTCAAATTTCCAAAGGCGAGCGATGTTCTCCGGGCCCTGGGCTCCATGGCTGCCGCGATCTCTGTTCTCCCTTGTGCAAGCCTTCATATGCAGGTCCTTCAATGGACTCTAGCTGTACAATGGTCTTGGCTAGACCTGCCCTTGGAATTTCCGATAAGGATCAGTCACACCTGCAGGACGTCTCTCCTTTGGTGGCTCCATTCACCGGATGTTGCAGTGGGACGCCTTTTCGTGTCATCTCCAGCCCAAGCCACAGTGACCACGGATGCCTCCCAACTCAGGTGAGGGGGACACTGTTTGGGATGGACAGTCCAAGGCACGTGGTCCCAGATAGAGATCAAGTTGCACATAAATGTTCTGGAGATGAGGGCAGTGCTTTTAACATTGAAAGCCTTCCACACTGTCCTTCCTCTGGGTACAATTGCAATTCAGTCAGACAGCATGTTGGTTGTCTGGTATATCAACAAGCATGGGGGAACCAGATCTTATCCTCTGTGTCGCGAGGCCATGAGAGTGTGGGAGTGGGCGATTTCCACCGGTCGGTTTCTGATCGCAACGCACATCCCATAATGTTCCAACATTTTAGCGGACAGATTGAGTTGGGCTATTCTGATGCCGTACGAGTGGTCTCTGAAACAGTCAGTAGCGGAGGAGATATTCCTTGCATGGGGACAGCCTTGCTGCGATCTCTTCGCATCTCCTTCCAGCGAGTTCTTCTCTCTCATTCCCTCACCAGGAGATACCCCCAGAGATGCTCTAGTTCATGTTTGGCCTCCCAGGCTACTGTATGCTTACCCACCATTACCACTCATTCCGAAGTTTCTTCAGAAAGCTTGCCGACTGGGGTGCAAAGTGATCCTCATTACCCCATTCTGGCCTCATCAAGTTTGGTTCCCCTTCCTTTGGTCTCATCTTCTAGTGCCTCTGTGGATTCTGGATCCCTGCTCGGATGTAATCTCTCATCCTTCATGTGCCTACCTTCCCAGTCTGGACAGTCTCAAGCTGACAGCTTGGCTGCTCCAGTTCCCTTGATTGCCAGGACTCCTGGTCTTTCATCCCCTGTAAAATCTATATTAGTGGCTTCTCTTAAAGATTCCACTAGGAAAGTTTATTGCAGTAAATGGAGACGTTTCTGTATGTGGGCCTCTCAGAAAAACCTGGATCCTTTTACAGACCCTGTTCCAGCGGTGTTGGATTTCTTGACTAGTATTTTTCAGCAAGGAGCTATTTCCTCCACGATGAAAGTACAGCTGGTGGCCATTTCTAATTTTCATGCAGGTGAAAATAAGATTGCCCTGGCCTCTTCTAGGCTGTGTAAAGCCTTTCTAAAAGGCAATTTTCTTCTGCATCCTCCTATCAAAGATTCGGTACCTCCTTGGGACCTCACTTTGGTTCTCCAGTCAATTAGTAACTCCTCCTTTCGAATCTGCTGCATCAGTGGATTTAAAGTTTTTATCTTGGAAGACAGCCTTCCTAGTGGCTATTATGTCGGCTAGGAGGGTCTCTGAGCTGCAGGCTTTGTCTGCCATGCCTCCTTATTTGGTCTTCCATAAGGACAGGATTTCTCTCCATACAAATCCTTCGTTTTTATCCAAAGTGGCATCTCAATCAAACATAAACCAAACAATTAATCTACCTGTTTTCTTTCCAGATTTTCAGAACAAAGGTCAATATAAACTTCATGTGTTAGATGTTCATAGACAACTTCATTTCTTCCTTCATAGAACACATTCCTTCCATAAGTCTGATCAATTATTTGTCTCATTTTCTAAACTTTGTTTGGGAAAGGCCATTTCCAAGGTTTTTTTTAGCCAGATGGATCACTGTTTGCATTCTCCATATTTACAAAGCCAAGGGTTTATCTCCTCCTGGTCTGATTAAAGCTCACTCTACCAGGTCCATGGTGACTTCCGCTGCTTTTTGGTCTAAAGTTCCTTTGGATGACATTTGTGCAGCAGCAACTTGGGCAAATTCACATACTTTCATCTCCCATTACAAATTAGATCTGATTCTAGAGGGAGAGCATCCTTTGACTCAGGAATATCAGAATATACTTCCATGAGGGCCTCCCAGGATTTGTTGAGTAGCTGGCAATTCTGTCCCGCAGGTTACAGATAAAATTAAGTTAACTACTTCAGATAAAGAAGTTATGTACTCACCATAATGTTCTATCTGAGTAGTTATGCTTCATTTTTCTGCAACCTTCCCACCCTCATTCCGCCTGACCTTTTCATGTGAATAAACATGTTAGGTTTATTTAGTTGAGTTGCTAAAGTGTATAGTTGCAGTAAACTCGATCTGAGGGAAGATAGGAGATGGTGGTGTATTATGGGTAGGGGAAGGAGCTCGGAGCAGATGCTAGAAAATAAGTTGCCGGCTTGGATCCGATATGGATCCGAATACCAACAGGTTGCTGACAAATGAAGTATAACTACTCAGATGGAATGTTATGGTGAGTACCTAACTTCTTTTTTTTTTGTCTTGGAAAACAGCATTTCTAGTCGCTGTCACCTCTGATAAAAGGGTTTCAGAACTGCAAGCTTTGTCTATTAAAGTTCCATATATGATTTTTCATAAGGATAGGGTTTCCCTTCAGATCAATCTGTCCTTTCTTCCCAAGGTTGCATCACAAGTTAACATCAATCAGACCATTAACTTACCTGTTTTCTTTCCAAATTTTGTGAACAAAATGGAATACAGACTCCACTTGTTGGATGTTGATAGACCGTTAGGATTTTATTTACACAGGACTAAAACCTTTCGTAAATCTGATCAATTGTTTATGTCCTCTAAACCCTTTTTGGGTAAACCTATCTCCAAGGTCACTATCACTAGATGGATTTCCTTGTGCCTCCTTCAGGTCTATAAAGATAAAGGTTTGTCTCCTCCGGGTCAGGTGAAAGCTCATTCCACTAGGTCAGTGGCTACTACTGCGGCCTTTTGGTTTAGAGTCTCATTGGATATTTGTTCTGCAGCAACTTGGTCCTTAACTCATACCTTTATTTCTCACTACAAATTGGATTTGACTTCTAGAAGGAGAGCATCCTTTGATTCCGCGGTGCTCTGGAATATCCTTCCATGAGGGCCACCCAGGAGTTTAGTAGCTGGGGACTCTGTCTTACAGGTTGAAGACCAAATGAAGTAAACTACTTCAGATAAAGAAGTTATGTACTCACCATAACATTCCATCTGAGTAGTTCTACTTCATTTGTCTTCAACTGTCCCTCCCTCCTTCCCCCTGGCCTTATCATATGGACAGCCTGTTTGGCTGCAGTTTTTAGGTCATAAGGTATTCTTTCAGGTAGGGTTCTCAGTATAAGTGGCAGCAGACTTGATCTGGGGGTTAGAAGGTAGTGGAGTTGTATTATGGGTACGGGGAGGATCTTGGAGCTCAGAGCAGATGCTAGTGAACTTGCCGGCTCGGATCAGATACAGATCCGGTACCCACAGGTTGAAGACAAATGAAGTAAAACTACTCGGGTGGAACGTTACAGTGAGTACATAACTTCTTTTTTTCTATGCTTGTAGTAAACTTTCTTCACCTCTTCAAGATAATGATTTAAAGATGTGACCCATTAAATGAAAAGCACGTTTCCTGACAATGTTTACCTATGTAGAAAAAGAAAAGTCAGAAGAAATAAATACTCTAAAGGCCCATGTAATCTCTTGTCTGATGTGAGGTAACATCACTAAGAGAGAAATTAGGCGTAAGGACTGACCTTTCAAAATTCATTACCTCACATTTATTTTGATTGAAATTCAAATTTGACCATTTTTAACCCAGGTAGAAAATTGTTAAAGAAATTCATATTTTGTAAAAATCCCCCTTACAGTCTAGTACAGAACCTTTCTTACAGTCATCTGCACACTTTGCTGGCCAGCAGTGATTATTAATAGTGCTGGTTGAAAACACTAGTTTATTAAAAGATGGACTGATACTTGTGGGACTCCAGACAACAAAGGAAGATATCCAGAAAGATGTCTTTTTATCGAAACACATTGTGTATGGCCTGTTCGATAGCAGTTAATCCAGTTGATCAGAAATGGATTAGAACTATAATTCTTCAGAGCTGCAACAGTAGACCTTTGTGAAATAGTATCAAAGGCTTTTGCTAAGTCAATATAAAGTCAATATAAATACCACTGAGGGACAAAGAAAAGCCAAGGTGCCAAAGTTACCTGGTCACAAAACTCTACAAAATTTGCAACAGTTAACCTTCCGGTGCTGAAACCATGCTGATTTAATTCAAAGTTCTCTTGAGTGATCAGATCCAAAAAATGTTTCAATGTTGGACGTTCAGGACATTTACATAGTATTGATGAAAGGCTAACAGCTCTGTAATTTGATAATTCCATCTTATTTCTCTTCGTATATATATATATATATATATATATATATATATATATATAGATAAAGTAACTGACTTTTTTTTCCATAATGGGGGTGCTATGCATAATTTTGTATTTTCAGTTTGTTGTAAATCAAATATAACCCTGGAAGTAAATGATCCTGAAACCCATGAACCAAAACCGCTGGTATCTGGTTATGTCCCATAGGAATTTTACCTTTTTTTCACACTGCTTCCAAGATCCAGTCAACAATAATAATATGACAAACTTTAAAGTAACACAGGCTTACAGTGAAGAATCATAAACAGACTGTAGACTGTGAAAAGAGCTTATTAAAGTATTCTGCTGTTTTCTTAAGTTCAGATTCAATATTCCCATTTATAGCTGCAAATAATACTAATTCATTATTTTCAGTAATTAAATTATTGTATTTATAAAGAAATGTTTATTTGTAGAAGAAGATGATAGTAGCATTTCATATTTTTGTTTTTTAAACATATTAAAGCATTTTTGTTATTTAATTGAAATGTTTACAGAATAAAACTTTCTTATGAGAATTAAGTACTTCTGGAATATTTTGTTTGTATAACTTAAGCAATTTACAGCCCTGCCAAAATGGTAAATGACTAATTTGGTGTGCCATACATTAATAAACTCTATCCATAAATTTGCATAGTATAGAAACCAGCAAAGAATATCCTTCATTGTTATTTTTACTAGACTGGTCTAACCAGTTCACCTGATTAATAATCTCGTTGATGTTTAAAATGTTTCATTTTTTTTGTAATTCTTAAGTATTGTTGTTGACCTAGTGAAATACACTAAGATATAGAACAGTGATCAGAATTACTCAAGGGTAGTCCCACCTGAACTTCAGTAACCCAAGAAACACAGTTAGTAACCAAAATATCCAGAATATGATTTGCTCTTTTTAGGGGAATTGACTAGTTGAGGCATATTCACATGAGCCAAAGTATCCAGGACATTTAATTCAGTTTTCGTACTAGATTAATAATTTTAGGATAATTCAAACCTCCTGTCACAATGACGTAATTGTGCTCAAACAGAGATTTAGGAAAGTCATTAAATTCCTTATGACTTATTCAGTCCATAGATAGTTTCCTGTAAAAAGATATTAATCACAGAATACCCTGGGCAGAAGATTTGTATATGTTTACCACTGTTGTTTCGAAGTCAATATTAAGTGCTATTAATTTGTATGCCAACACATTTGATAAATCTTCTGACAATAACACAGTTCATACACTTGGGCAGTAAGACCATTTTTTTTTTTCCATGGAAATTGAGTGGCAGCAGAAAGCACAGGCGTTGACTAGAAAAATCAGAAGTAACACAAAAATAACATTAAAGCTTTGTTAACTTCTAATTTAGTGTTGAAATCCCCAATTAAGGATGACATATGAACACTATCTAAAATATAAAAAGAAATCTTTCAAAAACTTAAACAAAATAATGTATATTTAGCCTATGCATTCTTTACGTCTTTGTTCTTAGTGGCAGTAAGATGCTCCTGAATACGTTATTTTTCTAATAGTTTTTCCAACATAAACACCAGGACAAGGCTCACAAAACGCCAATTAAATAACTGCTAGAGTGCAACAAGTGTATCTGTTCTTAACCCAGATTTGTTCTATAGTATGCTGTATACTCACAAAAGAACTTTCCAAGACAAATCTACAATATTTGTAATGCTGACAATGGTATGTCCAAAAACAAGAATAATGCAATGTGTGGTATATCCACAAAATACCCCCCCCCCCATTTTGGACAGCACCTTCAAATGATATGTACTTTTGTTATTAAAACTTGGTTTATTATCCATTGTTAACTAAATCTTTATTACCCAAAATAATGTTCCAGTTTACATTTATAATAATGTTACAGTCAAAAGAAATTGGTAGTAAAAAAGACATTGAATATTGATTTTCATTTCTCTTCTAAGTAGGAGAGTTAAAATTAATCTAATGTTGTGATTTTTAACTGCTAATGTTGGGGATGTAAGAGCATATTGATCACATTATATGTAGAATTAAGATAACAATCTCCCCTGTTTACACAGGTGATTGGTTAGATTAATGTATTTGGTTTGACTGTAGGCTTTTTTGTAAGCAGACAGGTTTAAAGAAGAAAAAGGGGTGAAAATAATGGGAAATGGTAGTTTTCTATTTGCAAGGTCATTAGCTTTTTTGTCCATTAGCAAATAATGTCAGTGGGAGACAAAAAGTCCACAGGTGCAAGTGACTAGCCATGAGAGTTTTGAATAGTGTGGTCTGAGGGAAATTTACAAATATTTTTTCATGCATCTTAAAAGTTAATAATTGTTTTTATCCTCATTACCAACTGATTTTACTTGGAGACCAACTGTCTGCAGGTGTATGCAGTTAAGTATGAGACTTCTGACCACATTGTTCAGAGACACATTTATAGTTGCCTCTTCAGCAACCTTAATACATTGCATTTAATTTAAAATTACAGAGCTTAGCATATTTATTTAAAGGTAACCAGTGCATTTTTTCTTAGGGCAAAAAGTTGATGTTTCCTAAAAGCATGCAAGCTGTTTTTCATATAGTGTAGCTAGCAATCAGTGTAAGAGAGAACACAGGCTGTAACATGCACTTTAAGATGGGAAACCTTAATTTTAGAATAGGCAATGCATGTGGGTGCATCTTTTGACTTGGGGCAGCTGCTCCTTTGTAGAAAGGAAAACTTTGTTTTTTGAAAATATATATCGATTTGAGTGTTTGTTGTAAGTTAAAAGGGGTATGAAAATGTTTTTAGGTTTTTCTTTGAGTGTTCATTAAAGGAAAAAAGTCTTTAAAAATGTAACAATACTGTCAAATGTAGATGAGAAGAAACAACTGTGTAACAGATTAGCCTGCCAAGCATTAATTTGTACATGCATGCAAAAAGTTAGAAATACATTTATTTTTGGAGCACTGTTTAATCCCTTTTGTCATTCTACAGCATTCTCTGCAGTGCCCTTCATCCATTGTTGTGTCTACCAGCTTTTCTCCTCTGCCCCTCCAAATTTGTTGTGATGCAGCTGGGGAAAGCACTGATCTTAAGTGCATCTTGGGGATCTAGTTGTATCTATTCAGCTAGGGTGTATTTTACCTTTTAGTAGCGTATCTCGTTACTCAGCATCCATGGCTGCATTCAGGATGATCATGCAGAGGGGATGTGCAATGTATTGCCTCACCTGCGCAGCATCTCAGCCATGTCCACCACCCTTTCCCCTCTTGGGGCCAATCCCCCTCATAGTGACGTCCCCAGACTCCTCCAAGGATCATCACATTGAATGCCCATGCGGCTGTCTCCTCCTCAAGGATAAGCATGCCCATCCCTCCTGGCACACCATCCGTTGCCAGAGCTGCTAATCAAATCCGGATCAGCTGGGCTGTAGTCAGGGCTTTATCCCTCTACTCCACCAAAGAGGCTCAACAGATGAAAATATTCATTCAAAAGATCTGTCATATATTTCAGGTAGGAGTCATAGCTTTCTATCATAATGGCTATGCTATCCTTGAATTTGCAGTTATAGATGAAAAGCAGAGAGTATTGAATTGTACTAAGAAATGTAGGGTGCAAATAGCAATGTTGCAGGAGACACATTCCAATAGAAATGAGCTTGTGAATTTGACAAAGAGAGGATTTCAGGATGGACGTTCAGCAGAATATCAGGGAGAAAGGAAAGAGGGAGTAATAATACTGATTGTAGAGGGGCTCCATTAGTGATAGAAGAGGGAAAAAGACAATGACGGTAAATTTATGGTATTAAGGAGCTATTGGCATGGGAGGAGAATTAAACTGGCATGTGTTTATATTCCATCTAATATTGCTGTTATAGAGCTTAAGAGAACTTTGGGAGAATTAATCAGGTGTCAGCAGGGAATATGATTTATGGGTTGGGACTAGAACTTGATTAGGTAATTAAGGGTGTATCCTGGGGAACTAGAAAGATAAATATAAGAAAAGAGGGTAGATTTCTGGAGAAATATATGAGAATATTTGGTATGGAAGATGTGACTTCAACAGAAGGAAGGCATCATTTACATATTATTCCTCAAAGGTACAATAACTGTGCTAGACTGGATAGAAATTATATTTCATTGGAGCATGTATATTTAATTGAAAGCTTTGATTAACATCCAATGACTATTTAAGATCATGCTGAGATGAAAACTGAGATAAAGATGCAGGGTAATGAATTAAAAATGAGATTTGGTAGTTTTCTACTTACCTGTTAAAAATAGAAGAATTTAAGAAATAGGGTAGTAGAAATGGTTCAAAAATTATTAGGGAAGATAGAAATGTTTTCATAAGTGAGTGAGACAATGAAAATGGGGTTTAAAAACATTGTAGAAATAAAAGAAGAAGATGCGAGGAATAATTAATGGGTATTATTTGGAGGGGGCTAACAGAAGTCAAAGCATTGCAGAATAAGGAGAAGCTCAACAGAATTAGAGGAGGAACAACTGTTGAGTGATGAAGGGAAAGTAAGCGTGAATTTTGTTCAAGGCTCTGAGGGGTGTGAGATATAGGGCTGGATTCACGAAGGCTTGCACGGAGTCTGAGTAGAGTAAGACTCCAGCAAGCCAACATGTCTGCTGAGCGATCCAGGAACAGCCGGCAGGGGTGTGCAAGAGAGCTCCTAAAATGACTCGTGCACAGATAGGGTTAGTTTATGCAAATTACCTCATATGCTGCTGAAAGCTATGCAAATGAGGTAAATTTGCGATCCAGGAAACACTAACCTGTCCGAGTAAGAGTAGTGTTATTTGCAGAAATGTACTCGGTTGGCAACTGAGTACCGTTCTGCAAATAGCAAAACGGAGCCATGACAGCTCCAAATAAAGGATGCATCCAGGTGAGGAAGCATGCCAGTGGCCAAATATACGGCCATTGGCATTTTTATCGCGGCACTCTAAAAACCATAAAAAAATAAATAAAAGCCACAAATAGGTATTTTATTCAAAATATTCATCTGCCATGCAGGTGAATGGCAGGCTGAAGACAACATGGCTACTGAGTAGTGGTTGCCAAGGGGGGAAGCACAGTCTGAGAGATGTAACCAAGCATTAGTTAGCAATCCTATGCAAATGAGGAGAAGGATAGTGAATCCCAAATTTCCCTGCTATGTGAACCATGTCCGTAGAGTGTAAAAGTAGGATTAGGGTAGTAACAGAGTAGAAGATAGGTGACATCATGAAGGGACATGTATCAAAAAGACTCTAAGCTTATTGGAGCAGAGTGGCATGTGGTAGCTGTGAGTTACTCAGGACTGGAAGAGGCGTGTCCACAGTTGTCTAAACTGAAACCCAGAAACCGAAGGTGTAAGCCATGGCTATCACTGAAGTTTCTTGCAAAGCTGCTTACACTGTGTGTGTGGCAGTAAACCCATCTAAGCCTGTGTAAGGCCGTCTAAGCCTGTATGCACGAATGTGCACCCGCCTAAGCCCGTGTAAGCCTGTGTGCACGCATGTGTGCTCATGTGCACGTGTTTGCGCGGCGCTGCCCCCTGTGGAAACAGAAATGGGAAAAGGAAGGAAGGGAAGTAGTAGGAAGTTAACCAAAGAGAACTAGCAGAGCTGCCAGGTGAAATCAATCAGAATCAGCCAATTACACAGGCAGTACACTAGCCCAGCCCAGCTTAAAACTCTGCAAACAACATTCCCCCATGTTTTTCTCAGAAACACTGCAGTCTACAAAGAGAAGTGAAAACTTAAAAAGCCTAACTGAGACAGAATAATGTTAGGGGCTGCCATTGCTATTATAAGGCGAAATGTGCAAGATGCTGAGGGTGGTGCCATTGCAAATGCTGCTGAGCAACCCACAGTGAGGAGACGGAGAAGAGTGTACAGACCCAGGGTAACCTACCAGAGGCTACATGAGCTGGAGTGCTATAGAGTGGACAGAGAGCTCCTGCAGCAAATTGTTGAGCTGTGCAGGCCACACCTCACAAACAGAGCCAACAGAGGGGAACTCATCTCAGTGGAAACCAAGGTATGAGTTGGCCTAAGAATACTAGCAACAGGTACCTTCCAGAGACCAACTGGTGATATGATGGGGATTTCACAGGCATCAGCATCCGGGTACTGCACCAGTTCCAGAATGCCATGTCAGCACATGTCGGTGATCATGTATATTTACCCAATTCCCGTGAGGTATTGGCCAGCAACATGCGTCTCTTCCATCAAATAGTGGAATACCCTGAGGTAGTGGGTGCAATTGACTGCACGCACATACACATCAAAGCACCAGCCAGAGAGCGGGGTAGGGCCTACATCAACCACAAGGGCTTCCACTCTATCAACTGCCAGGTCATGTGTGATGCCCAGGGCATAATACTGAATGTGTGTGCTGGCTGCCCTGGAAGCTACCATGATTCCCATATCTGGCATCTGTCGCAGCTGTACCAGACATTTGCCAGTGGGGACATCCCGGACGGTCACCTAGTGGGGGATGCTGGATATGCACTGGAGCTGTGGCTGATGACACCCATCAGAAATGCACACACACCTGAACAAGAACTCCATAATGAGGCACATGCACAAACACGAAATGTAATTGAGCGTGTGTTTGGGATGCTCAAGTCACGGTTCCGTTGCCTGGACACATCTGGTGGAGCCTTGCAGTACTCACCAACTACTTGAACCCAAGTTGTCATGGTATGTGCCATGCTACACAATATGATCCTGCGAAAACAGCTGCAGCAGGAACAGCATGGGGCATGGCCAAACAGCCCCCCACCATTGCCAAGACCTGCACAGGCACATGACTTGGAGGAGGAACAACCTAAGCCTGCCCCAGTAGGCAGAAGGAGGCATGTCCAGTATGCCTTGGCCTTGGCAAAGAGGCAACGCATAGCACATACACTGGCTCAGTAGGAACCCTGGAAATGATACCTCCCTCTGTCTCGCACATAAAATAATAGGGATGCCTAACTTGACACTACCTGTTCCCAAACATGTATAGGGAGTGTAGAATGTGCATCCGACATAGGCAGCCCTGCAGCACCACCTGAGGCATGATTGCCATGTTCTAAGCAATATCAAGCAGTGCTAAGCAGCTTCTACCAATATCTAGTATATGTAAACAAAATTGCTCATGCCAACTATCGCAACGTCGGGCAACGTTGAGCAATGTTGGCCAAGGTTGGCCAAAGCTGGCCAAAGTCAGTTAAACATGCTCATATTTGCATTACTGTTCCTTATGCAGTCTGGTCTGCCCAACATGAAAATAAAAAGCAATGACAGGGCTTGAACCCAGGATACTGTGCACTATAGTCACAGTACTGAACCACTGAGCCACGATAGCATTTCAGTGGCAAAGACACAGCAGGACAATTGTACACTAATGCAAACACAAAGGAATGCAATATCATGCCCCTAAAGAGGCAAATGGGTAACCTCCCCCACACACCTATGCAGACAGCGAACATCAGGCTAGGCGGTGTAATGTGGGTTGTGTAGGCTATGAAGTCGCAGTGTATTGTACGTGACATTGGACGCTAACATCTGTAGTACAGTAGTATGCTGCAAGTCACTATGATAGGCAACAGTACAGACTGAAATGGTGTCCTGTACATAGCAGTGCAGGCATAGCAAATGTGTACAAGTATCAGGTGAAACCCACATCCTATGTACACCCACAGTAACAACCAGGTGTGCCCCCGGGTAGAAATGTACAAAGAATAGCTGTCACCTCTGTATGTAGAAATGCTGATAAGTCTATGCAAAGTGTCGCATGGAAGCCCTGCAGCCACAGCATGATCCCTGTTGATCTATGACACAAAGGTGAGCCCTGCTGTAAAAATACAACTAGGTTTCCATACACGTATAGTATAAATGTCCATACCGGGTGTGCTCACACACTCGAACAAATGTGGTGGATTCCATTCAGCATTACACTTAAAGGTCATACTGGGCATGCTCACACACTTAGGCTAAATATGGATGTGATAATAAGGGTTCTATGGACAAATGTGGATAGTCATCCTAACTTCCAGAAACACATTCACAAAGTGGTTTGAAAACCATGCTATGTGTACACACAAACTGCCAAGGTCTGTGCATGTAGGTAAAAGGAGGTTCCCACTACTCAGCAGTCATCAGACCTGTCAGAGAGTACCACAACACCCTGGTGATGAATCCGACTATGCACGTTCAGCAGCTAGAAAGACCAATGAAGTACCTTAACAAAAGGATTACTGGCCTCAAATAGTTGCCCCATGCAACAAGACTGAATGTAACCCAATCTGTACTGTGTTGCATACTGTCTACTCAGGAGATCACTGCCCAACAGACAGGTCCATGTCATGGTTACACACAGATCTGTTCTGAGTTATAGCTCAATGGCAGTAAATGTACAGAGCCAACTGATATTGCCAACATCCTGGCAGATAGGATCACTGTTAACTTTACCCCCCTCTCACCCATGAAAGAGCACATCTCTATAACGGAAGACTGCAAAGTTGCTGTTATCATGGCCGCACAAGTAATAAACACTCTCCAAAGCCAGTATCACAGCAGCCAATAGGACCAGATAACTTCCCAGGCTGCATTGTATCTACCTCCTTGAAGTGAACATTAACATGGCCAGTCTGTGGCTACTGAAGTTTCCAGAGGACTGCAAACTAGGAGCCATAATTGTAAACACAAAAGATGTGGACATCCTACAAAAGGGCCTCACTGAGACAGATGGCTGCTGTCAAAGCCATGGGCTCTAGTTCAATGCCAAAAGGTACATTGTCATCCCCTTAGTTAAAAACTCAGTAGCCAAGAACTACAACAGAGGCGGTAGTATACTTCACACCGAAAGTGTGACAAGAGACCCTGGGTCACAGGTGGACAGTGGATACAACTGTGATAATCACATTCCCACAGTAGTCAGGAAACCCTTCTATGTGGCACACCCCATCACAAAATGTGTCACATGCAGAATAGAAGAGGACAATGTTCCCCTCTACTCATCACTGACTAGAACTATAATAGAGTACAATGCCACTGCTGCTATGTACCTCACAAGACAACTACAACAACTGGAAGGCCAGCAGCCATACCTCACAAAGAGCATTAGTGGCCTGAATTACATGCCATACACAGACCATCTCAAAATGCTCCATCCGTACTCCCTTGCATATCGCCTACTCAGAGGTGTTCACTGCCCAACATACAAAGCTATGTCAAACACAGAGCTGTTGGATATGCTCCACGTAAAACACTCACAATCCCTCCGACCAGTGGACCCAAAACCACGAGTGAAATACAAAAGGAAGAGGTGTACCCATTTACCTTATGGATACCCACACCTTCAGGTTAGTGGCACAGCATGAGGCCTTGGAGACCATGCAAGTGCAACTAACATTGGCCAAAGCTGCCCATCACATTGTAGCCTGCTACAGCTCACGTACCTTGTCTCAGGAACCTCACTCAGTATTCCGGAGAACAGTGGAAAGTATAAAGGTCCTATCAAACACCATTATATGAGGAGATTACAACTACCCAAACAGTGAGTGGTAGAATTAGTCGTGTACAACGTACTTTGCCCAAAGTTTCCTAGAGTTTAAAAACCCTAACACCCTGGAACAGCTGATCACCACGCACACTAGAGGTGACAACATACTGGACATGATCATCACCAACATGGGGTATCAGTGTTCCACTACAGAGAATAAACCCCTCACTGGTAATATCAGATCATGAAGTATTCACACTGGACATCCACATCCGGCACCCCCACCCAGTCAATGAAACCACTGTGAAGACATTTGCAAAAGCAAACTGCACACTTTCCAAGACCAAAGTAGAGCGTTCCAAGGCACTCTTGCTATAGGATAATGGAATACAATCTGCAGAATCATTTACAAACGCATCCTATGATCATCTACAGGGATGAATGGAATGAGGCATCACAAATAAAACCAAGATGCAGTCCTCCAAAAATAGGACAACAATCATGTGGCTGTTGCCCATAAATAAGCTAGACAACAGGAGGAGGAAACGAACACATGATAGAGCCAACTTCACTAAAGGAAAGGCAGCACTGATCATTATCAGGGGGAAACCATGATCGTTCATAAAGAATCCAAGGACAGTTTGAAAAGACAAATAGCCAAAGAATGTAAGAATAACAACCACAAAGCCTTCGGTAGCTATACCAGACATGTAGGTGTCAACTACCAAATATGCTGTCAGCTACTGATAATAGGAAAGAAAAACAACAAACCAACTTTCATTGCACACATCCAGGGGGACAAGTTCAGTGTAACACTCCCCCCCCCAATCACCCCCAAAAAGTCCTGTGTCCATCACAGAAGGATGCAGAGCCCCAGACGTCATGGACATCCAGGTAAAGACAGCCCTCACCAAAGCTAAGAACACAGCATCAATGTGACTGGATGGTGTCCCAGGCTGCGTCCTACACTAGGCCCATGAGGAACTTGACCCTCACCTACATTCATTGTCCAGACACAAGCATACCATGGACATAGATGGAGGTGAAAGTAGTCCACACAGGCCACCCGGACCACACAAAGGACTTTCCACACCATTCCCCACTCTGTCACCATGGACAAGCATACCAGCTGGAACATTAACAGCTGTGTCACAGGATGGGTGGCCAGGTGGCTCACAGATCAAACACACATGTTCAGAGTTGCTGGTGCCATGTCCAACTCTAAGCCAGTCACAAATGGCATCCCACAGGTCGTGGTCCTGGGATACCACCTGTTCATTAGATACTGCTCAGAGGTACAGGCAAGCACGGGAGGTGTATGGCTGAACAGTTCTGCAGATGAATGGTAACTGTGGTCCATAATCGACTGTATGGCTAACACAGACATCCTCCAGAAGTGTCTTACAGAGACAGATACCTGGTGTCAAAACAATGCCCTGAAGCTGAATGCCAAAGAATGCATAGTCATCCCATTTGGGTACAACAAAGTGCACACAAATTACCACATAGGTGGTAATCCAGTATGTACGGAGAAAGTCATTATGGCCCTGGGGACACAGGCAGATAGTAAACTCCCCTTTGATGAACACATGGCCAAGGTGTTTAGACATTCCTTCAATGCAGCCCACCTAATGTAACCCACTCTGTATAGTCCTATGATGTCACCATCCTACTAATAAACCTGTGGAAAGGATAACTCACAGTAATGTGTATAGCGCGGCTTGTAAATGCGTACTTCTGTAGTATCATAAAGTAGTTAGGCGGTGGTTTGAATCCTGCACTCGACAAGTGTGTGTTTGTGTGTAGTCTCCTTGGGAAGGAGCAACCTTTTAGGAGGGTAGTAAAACACCTTAAAAGTGTTAAACCAATCTTTGTCATGTCAGATGATGTCACCATCCTACAAACATACCTGTGGAAAAGAGAACCCACAGTAATGTGTATAGCGCGTCGTGATAATGCGTACTCCTCTAGTATCATGAAGTAGTTAGGTAGGGGTTTGAATCCTGCACTTGACAACTGTTTGTGTGTGTGTGTGTGTGTGTGTGTGTGTGTGTGTGTGTGTGTGTGTGTGTGTGTGTGTGTGGTCTCCTTGGGAAGGAGCAACCTTTTAGGAGAGTAGTCAAACACCTTAAAAGTTGTAAACCATTATTTGTCAAGTCTGATGATGTCACCATCCTACATATATACCTGTGGAATAGAGAACACCCAGTAATGTGCATAGCGCTTCGTGTTAATGCGTACACCTCTAGTATCATGAAGTAGTTAGGTAGGGGTTTGAATCCTGCACTTGACAACTGTGTGTGTGTGTGTGTGTGTGTGTGTGTGTGGTCTCCTTGGGAAGGAGCAACCTTTTAGGAGAGTAGTCAGACACCTTAAAAGTGGTAAACCATTCTTTGTCAAGTCTGATGATGTCACCATCCTACAAATATACCTGTGGAAAAGAGAACCCCCAGTAATGTGTATAGCGCGTCGTGTTAATGCGTACTCCTCTAGTATCATGAAGTAGTTAGGTAGGGGTTTGAATCCTGCACTTGGTGAGTGTGTGTGCTCTGTGTGTGTGACAGTGTTGGTCATTGTTTTGGGGGTTTTGCTTTTACTACCGTATGACATATCAGTAGGCATAGCACATGTGAGGTAGCTGTGAGGCAAATAGATACACGTACATGTTACCTCAATCATTGCATGTGTGTGAATTCTGCTTTGTCCAAGTACACAGTTGTCATCTTTGCCAAACTGTGCTGCTGCTTCACAGACCTTAGGTCACATCTGTATGAAAAGGCCAGCCACTGCAGTGATGCCTGGCCTAGGTCGTCCGTGTCACACACACTCATTACGGTTTCTATTGAATTGTGTGAGTGAGAGTTTATGGCCGAGGCATATGTCTGACCTGTTCAAACGCAGCAGATTCTGTCAATGATGACTATGCATTATAGGTGTACAGCAACCTGTGTGGACATGAATGCAGACCCCTTCTTGCTTATGTGATCCACTGAGGGATTTCAAAATACCCTAGGGAATGTGATTATCAAAGGTGAGATGACGTAAAACTAGGTTGCATGTACACATCAGTACCAGTTCATCATGTTGGTGGCTACTACCTATGTGGTACTGCAGGGATACTATGTTCTGTAAAGGTGGATGATTACGCCTAGTTTCGCCTATAGCTTTACAGCATGGGTTCGACAACAGGTATCTGTCTGTATGATACCCTTGTGGAGGATGTGTGTGTCACCTGGAGAATGCAGTATAGGCCACAGTATGCATTACCACACGTGGACAGACATATCCCTACTGTGATTGCTTGTACCTAAGAGAGCCATATGCCGAACAGAAGTGGTCCCAGTAATGGGTGCAGCTGAATACCACTGGTTACTGGCATAGTATAGTACCTGAAGGATCCAGATGTTGCTGTGTGTCCTACATCTGTGTGTCAGTTGTCAACACATCATCTAACAATTGGTTATGGTCAGGCTGTTGAAGTCATGTATACTACCAGAATGCAAAACAATAACCGATAGTATCACCCACAGCACAGTGTCAAACCATGTAATACACAATGTGTAGTCAGGTTCCAAAATGTGTGTAGTACAATGCATACTGGCCACCAATAGAAACTATGAAGTGTTACTGTGTAATACAGAGCATGTCACCCTGCCCATGTGTCCACTATGCACGTACTTGCAGACAGTGCACCTCCTCCATTACCACAACTGTACACCTGCATATATGTGCTACACACATCCCACACATACTGTCCACTCACTAACACATGCTGCCAATACTGCACACATCAGCCAAGTGGCACATGGGTGGACAATATGCAATTGGAACTAACACTGGTGTAAACCACACTACAATGACAATCATAGCTTTAATGCATCATGCCTGCTCAGATACACCTTCAAGCATATCATTACACTCTACTGCTGACTACATGCTAACATTGCTATGCTGCTATAATGACACCCTGTGCATCAGCACCATGGTAGCCTGTTCCTGCATTGATGTTACAGATGACAGGAGGTGGCAAAGGTTTCATCATATGCACAGGGTGTGTTGCTGGTCTGCCAGAGGCCTACAGTGAGCCATCCAATCAACATGTATGTGCGTGTGTGTGTGTGTGTGTGTGTGTGTGTGTGTGTGTGTGTGTGTGTGTGTGTGTGTGTGTGTGTGTGTGTGTGTGTGTGTGTGTGTGTGTGTGTGTGAGAGGAGGGCAAGAATAATGGTATGGGCCAATGTTGATGTAATGAGTGTGGGTATGTGTTAGCCCTAGGTGTCTGGATTATGTGTGTGTGTGTCTGCATGCACACAGTTCCACCATGCGGCTGCCACATATGGGTACTTGTGGGACAGCCACAGACTGCACCTGCGAGGCTTTACAGATCACCGTCTCTGGCCACGGATATGGTGCCTGTGCCTGGCAGGGGTGCTACTGACAGTGTCAGGTACCAAGCCTGACTGGGTACTATCCTTAGAGGTAGATGGGTGTACACTGGACCCAGGTCCCTGCTGGGACTATCCAGAGCCACGTGCACGTGGTCTTCTAGGACGTTCTATGGACAGCCCACCCCCAACATTGCTGGAGCTGGTACTGGCACTACAGGAACGGCTGTTGCTCAAGGGACGTCCGCGGCGACTGCCAGCTGCTGATGTTGCTGGCATATGTCCATGTCGACGATTCAGCCGTCCCGCATTGTCCTGACACATGGACATGACATTGCGGAGGACATCTAGTGTCTCTCCCCAATGTCTGTCGGTGACCTCAGTGTAATTGCGGATGGCACCAGTTAGGTCACAGATACTGTCTATTACGGCAGTATGTGCCCTCAGTCCCTGTCTGGTGTACCGTTCCATACATGCCTGTGCCTCCATGACAGCCTGGAACATGCGTGAGGTACTTAGACCTCTGGCACTTCTGCCAGTGGCATGATGAGCAGCAGTGCTCCGACGAGAACCCCTGGACATCTGCCTATGTGGCACCCTTCCAGACATCTGGGTATGGCTGCTGTGTCGGGATGCATGTGCCATGGATACCACACAGTCCTATCCAATGCCGGCTGTACACTGTCCCTCTGCTAAGGGCATTGGTGACGTATGTAATGGCAGTATGACTGTGTGCATGGATGGGGTGGACACTTGTGTAGTGTCGATTGGTGGCCCAACGATAGACCATGGCAAACATGCGTGTGCCTCAACACACCTACCATCATTGTCACTATCATGCTCAATGACATCATTTTCCCTGCTGCATTGAACCAGCCCAGTATCAGCACCTGTGAGAGGGAGACAGGAAACACACTTTACGACCTGTACCTGATGTCTGCACACATGCACACTCCTCACTAGTACACACACACACACACACACACACACACACACACACCACCAGCAATCCCGAACATACTCAATAGCATGTGATGTTGGGGTACAGTATCACAAGCCAAACATTTATAGCAAACGTGACCACATGCAGGGCATGTGTTGCTCAGCAGCATGCAGTGTGAGTGTAGACAGCCATTGCTAATAACAGTATACATGGCCTTGATGCATGTGTGTTTTGTTCAGTGAATGGCCTCACCCTGGAACGCAATGTGTACATGGACACAACATTGCTGTGCAGGTATTAAAAGACTTGCAATGTCCTGTGCACCATCAGTCACAGGTATACATACCATGGCTGGATGTGTATCAGTATGTCACATAGATATCCATTACTGATTAGAGCATCTGTGTCTTTAGCAGATGATTGTGGACACAGGTGTAGCACATGCATGCTCTGTATACACACAGGATGAGTGGTGCATATATACCTGATAGAATACCATTGCTCAACATAGCCATTGTACAGTGGTTATGGTGAGTGTAGGACATATTGTGTACATGCCACTGCCAGCCATGACATGGCATGCTGCCACACAACTGCAACATGAAACATCACACATACACAATGTGTGTCATGTGACCTATACACCCCATAGCATTACAAGACATATGTGTGTCACTTTCTACAAATGGGGATTGCTATGCATATTGCTTATAGGTGCATATGTCTGCACATGCATAACATTGAGGTGCATAGTAATTCATGATATGTGTATTACTGTGGCCACTGTAACTGGATGGGGTGTAGTACCATGAGCCATCATCATGCAGTCACTCAAGGCTACTAATGTGTGCCAGACCGGCACATCGCATGCTGTACCTGAACTGCAGTACCATGGCTACATTCACCATTTCACGGCCAGTTGTTACATGGGTTTGTGGGGTGCCCAATAGGGGGCATTGCCTAACATGAATGTGTTATGTGTTAGAGTGTTGCACAGCCACACGTGAGGCATCTACCCCTCAGGTATATTAAGTGTGCTGTGTGGATGAGGTTTGGGATACTGTAGTGTGACATTACAGTGGGTGTCTGAATACGCCATGTGTAGCATGTTAACGTGTACTGCGTATGACAAAGGTGTGTAAGTTGTGTGCATGTGGATCGACTCTGCCTATCCGATGTCCACTACAGTGTTGCCAGAACTGTGTGGGATGCTGTTTGTATTGTATGTGTTTTAGGCAGCTACACACGTTACTAGGATGTGCATAGTCTCGCAGCAAACATGCACAGCATGTGTTATGCGTAGGTGTGTTACGTGTACATAGCCTACACCTCACCTATGACATGCACATTTAATTTGCAATATTAAAGGTATAACACACTCACCAGCATGGCTCTGCTGCCTTGCTGTCACACCAGAGGGACCTACAAGGATATCAGACACTTTGTCAGTGGCAACAACTGTGGCATTGCTACTGTGTGTTTCCAATCTTACAGTAGTACAACGGTGGACAGTCACAGGCCTACAGATTATATTCCTAATTATTAGTATTGCACAACACTAGGCACCACATCATCTAACTACACAGTACACATCTCACATAAGCATGCTCTACCAATAGAGGTAACTGTATTCTACAGCTATGCCATGTTACCTGCACACTCCATGTCAACTTGCTGGGTGGCTCCGGCCTCCATGACGATGCATGTTAATTGCTGTGGTTGTTGGCCAGGAGCCACCTGGCTCAGGAGCAGCTCCTCCACTCTGGTGAGGGGGGGGGGATGGATGGCTACCCCCCCCTCCTGTGGCAAGCTGTTGTCTGCGGATATCAGACGCACGCTGCCGGATACGTCTAATTAAATCACTGCAGTGATGGCGTATCTGCTCATATGTCTGGTTATGCATGCCTATGTCATTTACCCTACGGGCAAGATCTTACCACAGCGCAGCTTGGTCATGCTGGTCCTGGCTGGTTCTGGAGAAATGCAGCGCATAGTGCGGCACCAGGCTTGCTGTGATGGCTTCCTCCTCGGATGTGCTATATGCCGGGTTACGATGGTGGGACATAACCCTGGAAGACAAATAAACAATATGTGTGAGCAAGTCATGTGGCATACGTGACATTTTAAAGTACAGATATAAATTAACTGCCATATATAGCAACCTAATGACTGTCAGAAGATACACACTTTCAATACCACATATCAGTTCTCAACACACAGATGCCTCACAGTGCCTGGCACACTCTGTATAGCAAACCATGTTTTGCACAGCAACAAACTTATAACAGTATGTAAGACTATACAACAGTACATGGCACACTGTATGTGACACAATGCACCACCTAGCCACAGGAGGTATATATCATGCTAATGCATCATGAAATATGTAATCCATTGCAATGAATGTAAAGTCCATTGACAGTATTACCAGTATACCACACTAGTCATTGATGGCGGACCCCTGCCTAACATATGTGCACATTCCTTAATATAGGTGGCATACCGCTGTACTAGACTATACATGTTGCTAGATACGCAGTTATATCCTGTAACACACATATGACCGAGGCCATGGCACAGGCATACTCAGGCACACAGCAGACATACATAACAGAAACAAAGGTATGGCGACCCAGGTGACCTGTACCTGTATAACTTACAGTACTGTGTGTCAGTAGTTACCAGACCTTATGCCTGAGGTATGTAATCTGTGAGGTCTACAGGGAACACACATAACAGTGGTTCCAATAAATGTGCAGGTACACCATACTGTGATGTTTAGGCATACAGCTTCAGGTAGTACTACAGTTCATACAGGAGTTGGATTCACCAGCAGTAACGCCCAATAAGCATACATGTACTGCTTTAGCCTACAGTGGGACACCCCAGTCGACAACAAGAGACTACGTCAGACCGTATGGCATGCTGCTTTTTCTGCCTAACAGTTGCATACACATCTTTTGCTGGGATCACAGCTAGGACACACAATACCATGACTGAAACAGTTTCCCACTAAGCTATCACACATATACCAAACTCTGACACATTCACCATCACACTCAGTCACCTCACATATCGATTATTGCGACAAGTACATGTGGGTGTGTATCACTTCATAGGTAGGTAAGAGGCTATTGGCCCCAGGGCCTATAGAACTCTAGCCATATGCTACCCTGGCCTCTGACACACAGGTATTCAAATTTCACATGGCCCAGTCAAGCAGAGACACTGATGTGATTGCCTGGGTGTATTCACTATCTCCCATACAGTCTCCAGGATTATTTATGACAACTGGGAATTAGGTGTTTTGTTTGCTATGGGTAGTTGGTTAGTTCCAGAGTATGGGATGTCTCTGAGATAGGAATCTATCCCTCCAGCATGTGCTGTTTATTGTGGTCAAAGGGTTTTGGTCCCAAGAGCGTGTGGCTCGTACAGATTGTAATCTGTTTACGTGGAGCATGTCCAACAGATCTGGGTTTGACATAGCTTAGTATGTCAGTCAGATGTCACCTCTGGGTAGGCGGTATGCAACACGGTGTAGTTGTGGGTCTTTGGGACGGTCTGCATAGGGCATCTGTTTGTTGCCGGTATCACTCTTTGTGAGGTATGTCTGTGTCCTTTCCACATGCTGTAGATGTCTTGTGAGGTACATACCACATGGGGCATTGTACTCTATACTGGGTCTTATGTGTGTGGAGTAGAGGGGAACACTGACCTATTTTTCCCTGGATGACACAGCTTTTGTGATGACGTGTGCCACGTAGTTGGATTACATGACTAGTGTGGCACTGTGACTGTCGAAGGGGAGACTAATGTCCACCTGAGTCCCATGGTCTCTTATCACACCTTCAGTGTTGAGTAGACTACCACCTATGTGGTAGTTCATGGGTGCTGAGTCTTTGCAAGGAGGGATGCCAATGCACTGTCAACATTGAGCTTGAGTCCATGGCTTTGTCAGTAGGCATCTGTTGCAGTAATTATGACCCTGTCTCTCTCTCTCTCTCTCTCTTAGATATATATATATATATATATATATATATATATATATATATATATATATGTATACACACACATACATATGAACATCCATTGCTGTACATATAGATATACATATAGGCACATATACAGTCCACCTGTCATGGTGGGTATATGAAGTATGGGAAGGTTATGACGTATAAAGTTATGTCATAACATTGCACAGTGTTGTGCAGAATGCGTTTAAGGTGTTCTCAGCCCATGTAGCTTTAGCAGGCCTCACTGGCTGCAACACTGTAAACCTGATGAATCGTACCCACAGCGTTTAACCACCACATGTCATATACCAGCACTGTATGCTGTCTGGTCTGCCACACACTACAACCTACATAGAAATATGCACATAACAACCTTCAACAACATATATATATCCACCATTCACAAACAGTTGCAGTATGTCCCTTGCTCAATGCACATGTACAGATGCTAATATATCTGACACGGACGGATCTCTTCGTATGCATGTGCCATACACACACAAGGACCACACTGTTGTAAGTACATGTACCTTACGGCTGACCTGTTGGGCCTTGCTGCAACATGAACAGGTGTCACATGTGAGCACACAGTAATATCAGAGAGTGTATACACAGCTGCTGATGCTGAATTAGCATACTAGCCTGGTACAGCTGTTGCCAATGCTAAGCTACACGTTAATATGACTATCATGCATTTGTTACTCTGTCACATCCATGTTTGCATAACCGTATGGGCTACTACCCCAAACAGACTTTGTACACACTACTTTACAGAACACAGATAACATGGATCAGATGTTTGACATTTAATGCTGGACAACATATGTCACCGTCACATCCCACTGCACACAGCAACACACTCATCTCCCCATGTCAGTGGTTATGCAGGCCATCTGTGCATCGATACGTACTGCTGCCACATATGGATGATTCCAACTATACAGAGTACTCTTCATAAACATCTACTACAGCCCAGTAAATACATAACTGTTACATACCTTTCCTTTGTATGTGTTCGTATATCCTGGTAAACTTTTTTTCCCAATATAGCTGTTGGTTTCAATACCTCCTTTACTGTTCAGGAATTTTCTTTTATAGAATTTTATTTCAGTATATATTGATTTTCAATAATTTTATTTTCAATATATTTAACTTTTCTAAATGTCTTCTTTCAATATATTTTTTTTCAATATATTTCTTTTTCAATATATATATATTTTTCTATATATTTTCCTTTCAAATCTTTTTCAATAGATTTTATTTCAATGGTTTATTTTCAATATAGTTTCTATTCAATACATTTTTTCAATATAATTTCTTTTGTCAATATACTGATTTATTTTCAGTATATTCCTTTTGTTATATTTCTTTACTTTACATCACCTTTTCTTTTATTTTTTTATTTTTATTTTTTTTTTTGCTCTTTCTCTCTCCCTCCGTACCTGCAATGGAATGATTGCATGTGTGGACAGCAGCAAGTACAGACTGCTTTTATAGGTATCTACACATGTGCATGTGATGGCCTCTGTACCAATTGGTGGCCACCATTTGGCAATTGCATGTAGCCTGTTGTGTGGTACTTGCAGTACTCACTGTCATAGCAACCCAGTGCTATAAATTGCTAGGTCAGGTAGGTGTAGCCCTTTCAGAATTCCAGAGTGGGGACCATGCTTGTTTGCTGTTGACACCGTTGTGTAAGTCAGAAGGTTGGTATACTTCTTCTAACTGTTGCTAAGGGTGTAGCTGGTTATTTGTATGTTGTACTCGGACCTGAATGTTGCCTCTTCCAGTACACAGTTGACAGTGCAGAATTGTACTCAGCCCTAGAAATGCTAACACAAGATTCATGGGAGTATGGAGTTTCTTTACAACATCTACAATTAGCCTCCATACATATGTAGTTATTGAGATGTTTCCATTTGGCACATGAACTGTTTGGGAACAGCTATACTGTGGATATTAATGTACTCACTTCTGCACTGTTTGTGATTTTTATTTTGTTGACATTATCACAAGATGCTCATGAAACTGGACAGTTCCAGTACTGAGTATGCCTACCTACATCCTTGCTGTACCTTGAACACACTGGTATTTTGTACATTTGTGTGGGGATTTTCCTGCTATGATACTGTGTGGGGGTTGTGAAGTGCTCCTGTAACAGTATTTACAACTAGAATGTCTGGTTCTGTTATCACAGTCATGTAATGCAATTCCACAACAACTGCTGATATAGTTCCATAGAACAGGTTTTGTGTTATGGCATTCCTACCTTTCCTTTATATTCACACATTCTGATGCATGATATATATATTTCAGCAACATCTTGCTGTATATCTACTGTGGCCTAGCAGTCTAGTGTGTCCAAGGTCCGGGGTTTGAGACTGGCAGTGGTGTTTTATTTTGCTGCTGAGCAGAACAAGGCCCCTCATATGCAGGGTGACTAAGGCACTTTTAAGCAGTTGTAAGTGGGTTTGCGCGGGTTTGTGCGATGCTTAGCAGTACTTAGCTAAGCGCACACATGCGCACACTCGCTTAAACCCGCTTACTACTCTTACAAGCGCTAACCCCCGCGCTCATTTATTTGAAAGAAAAGAAAATGGGGAGATAGGAAAGTGGTGAAAAAGGGGCACAAAGAATGAAAGACAGTAGGGAATGTGCAGGACGGGTGTAGGGAAGGTCCATAGCTGCCCATTTCTTTAACAGCAACAGCTGTGCATATACTAGTAGTTTGGAGGGAATTTTGAAACCTTCCACCCCTGAGAGAGGGGTGAGGACAACGAAGTATGTTGTACTGCCAATTGAATTTCAGTGTCTGTGTCCA
This sequence comes from Protopterus annectens, assembly GCF_019279795.1. Classification (NCBI taxonomy): domain Eukaryota; kingdom Metazoa; phylum Chordata; order Ceratodontiformes; family Protopteridae; genus Protopterus; species Protopterus annectens. The sequence continues at coordinate 733,952,084 of NC_056730.1, forward strand.
GTGGGTATTTGTGTAAAATGGGCAGCTATGTATGGGGCGTAATTTTTTTCTGGGTGCAGATTGCCCATTTTTTTTTCTTCAGGTGAGAGTGGAATGTGAGGTAGGGGAAGTAGGTATGTTGTGGGAGGTAGGTTGGGGAGGTAAACAGACAAGACAAACAAGATGCATACAGGGGCGGAATATGACACATGGGGTGGGTGAACACAGTTGACGGGGAAGGATGTTTGGAAATCACAAGCCCATGAGCCCACAGATGGTAACAGTGGAACTGAGAGATTCCCACCTATGGGCAGTCACCACTGTGCCTTCACAGCCCGGAGGGTGGCTGTGGGCTGTGTAGGAGGGGCAGGCTCACTCATGAGTCGCGCCATTCTTGCTTCGAGCTGGCATAGGGGATCAGCAACTGAATGCTGGATCTCCCTACGCACCACAGCCCGGACCCTTCGGAGGGTGACAGGTGGCCCTCCTCCGGCCACGCTTGCATGGGGGGGACAAGCCCCATCCCCTGCAGTGCTTCCACCCGAAGCTGACACAGGACCAACGGAGGAGGGGGTCCCGGGCTGGGCACCGGACCTGCTGGTGCCAGGTGCAGTCGCCAGCTGAGGTGGGACAGGTGGGTCCGCTGGGACCGGCTTTCCCATACGTTCTGTGTTTAGGTGTATTTAATGACAACGTAGCCAACAGCATTCCAAATTAGTTGCAACAGCATGCAGTAATATTCCCATTAACCCAACACACCAGAGTTCCAACAGTTGAACAGCAAGCATAACACATGCATATTTTGAATGACAGTGGACATTCCAACAGCATGCAGGAATGATTGGTGGCAACAGGCTACCAAGATTGTGGTGTTTGAACAGGGCACATGCATCAAAGTTATGCAGATATTTATAAACCAATTGGACATAAGTCACAACAAATGTTTTGAGATTACACATACCCATTGAGGTGTGGAATTGCATTGTTTATGTGCATACAGTAGGGTGTAAAAAGATACCTCCATTAACAACTTACACAAACTTATAGTTTACACTACATTCGTATTGACTGCAGGTATATATCCACTACATGTATTATTACACTGGGCAATGTCCAGTATGTTGTGGGATGTGTTTTTATAGTTAATTATGTACCTGACCTGTATCTAATATACAAACTGTCCAGGATGCAGATGTTACTGCTACATATTTATATATTTTATTTATATTCATATGTCTACATATCTGGATGTGTTCAGGTGACATTACCAGTTAAATTTTAACAGCCCCCTACATTTTTTGCATCACACTGACATTTCCGGTGCACACAATTACAAGCTACCCCTGTACCAGATTTACCTATACATGCCAGCCTTGAAACTACAGTTGAGGACTGTATATATGCTTAAGAGATACTGGCACTCCCTTCGTACTCTTTCTATGGGCCTACCCAAGTGTGGGTTGATAGCGCTTAATACAACACTACTATTTCTATACTGCAAGAGTGCATCTACATTTCAAAGAAGGCGACACACACACACTACAGGTGTTATACCTTTGTTAATTAAATTGCACACTTTTCTAGTGGCTCTCTCATTTATTTGTTATTACAGTGCATGTAGACATCTTATTCAGGATGTATTATACCTTCATTTATGGTTTACAACACTCTTTTTCTGGCTCTCTCACTTATTCTATATAACAATAAATGCAGGGAAATAATTCAGGACTTATTATACCTTTAATTAATGGATTACAACACTCTTTTTCAGGCTGTCTCACTTATTTTACATAACAGTTCATGCACAGAGTTTATTCAACCCTTATTATACCTTTATTATTGGGATGAGACCCTTTTAGCCAGGCTCTCTCACTTATTTTATAAAACAGTACATGCAGAAAAATTACTAACCTGCCTGGTGGCACAGCCTTAGCAGCCTATCTGCATAGGCTTGCTGATTTGCAGCACGTACACCTGCAGCTGTGAAGTAAATTAAGTGATATTGAGACATATACCTATCCATATTATCGACTACGCTAGCAATTTTTACATACTTCAGTCCATGGCTACCTACTCAGTAGTGGGGCATTTTGCATCCCACGGGCCTCCTGTATCCATTGGTTCAGTAGGTCCTGCTTGCATCTCTTCAGGTCTGCATGGTGATGTCTGACCTGCTCACCAGTCCGAGGGATGCCTGTGGCACTGGTGAGTTCATGTGCAAGACGGTTCCAGGCCTCTGCTTTGTATTCCGTGCCCTGGAACTGGCCCTACAGGAGTCTAGCATCATGACGATGGACAAGGAGCCAAACCATCAGTTTTGACTCCTCAATGCCCCACTGTTGCGCTCGGAAGTGAGAGCCCTCTCCAACAACAGCCATTGCTGCCTGCAGATGGGAACTGCAACCAGTTATGGCGAGTGTTCCCGCTTATGGAGCTTATATATGCCTCATTTCCTGCACTTATTTGTGATTGGCCGGATTTGAAAGTTCTCAACTGAATGCACACCTGCTTAGCACTGGATAAACTTTGATTCATATGTATATGTGTGTTGACAGTCCATGAAGATCAAATGCTGTCATGGCTTTGTGGATTAGTACGGTGATTATGGTGCATACTATCCCGGGTTCGAGACCTGTCATTGCTTTTTTATTTTACTACTGGCCTGACCAGTAGGGGGTGTGGCTGTGTTTAGCTGACTTTGCCCAACGTTGCTCGACGTTGCCCTACGTTGCGCTAGTTAGCGCGGTGCACACCGCCATGCAAACATGTTTGGTTTTCACTAGTTGGTGCGATGCGCAGCTCCACGCAAAGCTGTTGCGCTAGTTAAAGCAGTGCTTAGCTATGGGCAATTATATTGTACTAGTTAAAGCAGTGCTTAGCTATGGGCAATTATTCTTAAATGTGCTTAATAATGGTAAATGTTGCTTAGCAGTGCTTCACATTGCTTAAGATAGGTTACTTATGCATTCATTATTATGCATAAAATTTCACTTTCTTATATGTATTTATAATATCGTTCACTACTACATAGGCCATTTCGATGCATTTTAATATGATTTAAAAGATAAATGTCAGGATTTATTTTTATGCACGGATTTCCTACTGAAAAAGGAGTCGGGAGTGGTGGGACTTGAACCGGGAATGCCTCCTTTTTGGGCGAAGGCTCTACCACTACACTATTGCTATTTGGTTTAATTTGCATATAAGTGGTTTATTATCCTCTTCGATGTCTAAACTGCTAACTGTAGCTAAGCAATGGGCACACCCGCGCAAATACGGGCAGCTATATCTTGAATAATAAAAAAAAAAAAATAATTGTTTTACATTTTATTTCATTTATACAGGGCTTTTTAATGTGGGCGAGTGTAGTGTTGGGGGGTATACACATTTGAGCGGACTCGCTCATATCTGCTGACATTTGCAGAGTTAGGCACTTGCAGGGGCGTGGTATTTGGACTGCTCGGCAGTCTGATACGCCCCCTGCACTCCTACATGCTCCGTGTTAGCCTGGGAGTTGAGTCAGCGTGCCCTCATGCATATGCATGACGCGCTGACTTCTAACTCTTAGACGGCAGTCTCCGAACAGGACTTCGTTCGTCCTACACGGAGGATTACTGAATCTCCCCCATAATCTTTTCATCAAAAGAGAAGAGAAAAAAGGTTTGGTTAAATATTTCAAACTGTAGTTATACTGACAGGTGGTGTTAGTTTTTTGTGCATCTCTGCTTTCTGTCCATGATTTAGCCAAAACAGCTATCTGTTTACATTTTTTCTAGTTTGTTCTGGGGCCTTAGTCTTGTAGCTTTATTTGCATTTGCATGACGATTGTGTATTAATGCAAGGTTTTAGCATTGTTTATATATTATACTGCACTTCTATTTTCAAAAGTGGAATTACATGTAAAAGGTAGCTCTTTGTATTTTGAACCTACTCTGGGGCCCCGATTAATCTTGTAGCTTCTTTCATAGTTGTGAAAGGACTATGATTTCCTGCCAGATTTGAGCATCATTTATTCATTTGTTGTACAGTTACTAGTAAATTTCTGCATAGTTTGGTGCCTTAGTCCGTGGAAGGACTGCTGTAGTTGTAATATTGTGGTGGACTGCTGTAGTTGTAATATTGTGAAAGCTGCTCCAGGATTTAGGCTTCAGTGCCTTTTATATCTGTATATACCTGCTTAAAGTTGCATTCCAGTGTGTGTTTACCTTGCTACTGTTTTTCCCCGTTCTTTGTTACTGTTTTCCCCACTGAGACATTAAACTAAATGTTTCTGAAATTGTAATCATAGGACTAGAGCTTCAGTTTTAATTTTTTACCCTACCCCTACCCCTCCCATCCTTCTCTTGTTGCGACTTTAAAAGGCTGTGTGTCTCTTGCTTCCAACTCTTATGGTAATCTAACTTCCAAAGTCCCCCTTTCATTGCTGTTGTCTGTTGTGTGACCTATAGAAATACTTTCCCAATCATTGTTTTCCTTGTATCCATAATATTAAATGTCCACCCAGCAATTCACTATTGCAGTTAAGTAACCTTCTCTTACTACTTAATGTCTCCTCCTCATTTTCCCAGAGTTCCTATCTGCTTCATGGCCTCATCGGGCTTTATGCAGGTCCAGAGTTAATCCTGCACCATCCATAGCAGATAAGAGATTTATTTTATATTTTTGTGTGTGTCTGTTTAAGTGGTAGATGTGTGTGTGTGTGTGTGTGTGTGTGTGTGTATGTAAAAAAAGGGAGAGAGATGTCTGTCAACTCTCCAGATTTTTGCCTCATATTTTTGGTCTGTTCCTCATAAATTTTGTGGTTTTGGGGTTTATTGTGGCAAATCTGTCAGGGCAGAATTCAGTAAATAATGACAGACATTTGAGTTTCAGACTTCACATCCTTCAGAAAATTCACAATAACACAATTCTTTTTATTATAGCAACTTTATAAGTTCGTGAGAGCAATATTTAAAGTTTGCCCCTATTTTTGGGGCTTTGCCCACCATTATTTTTGGCTTTGTATATGTGTAAGAGGGAGGTAGGTAGGTGTGTGTGTGTGTGTTTGTGTAAGAGGGAGGTAGGCATGTGTGTGTCTTTGTGTAAGAGGGTGGGAAGGTAGGTAGGGGCATACCTCTCAATTGTCCCTGATTTTGACTGAAATTTTAGCTCTCTCCCTCTTAATCCCACCTAAAAGTGGTGATTTTTGGAGAAAAGGTGATGAATTACACTTAATAGATAATGACAATAATTAGAGTTACAGACTTCTTTTACTTTAGAAAAATGGATATTCACTCATGTTCTGTTATTTTGTCAATGTCTCAAGTTAGTAATGCTAATGTATAAATAATGTCCTTGTTTGTGTTGGGATATGTCCTTTGTGGTTGGGAGCTATGGGTAGGTGTAGTGTGTGTGTGTGTGTGTGTGTGTGTGTAAGTGTAAGAGGTAAGTAGCGTACCTCTCAACTGTCCAGATTTTTGCCCCATGTTTTTGGTCTGCTCCTCATAAAAAGGACTATATCCTTTGGCATAAAACACTCAAACAGTGATTGTTTTAATTGGTTCCTTATAAATAATGTTTTTTATTTCTGCCTTAGTGGTCCCCAGAATAATTCTTCTATTTTCTCTGGTCCCCAGGTGTAAAAAGGTTGAAAACCACTGCAGTAGCCCACCCAAATGCAGGTCCACACAATGCGGATATGCAATTTCCAAGGTCTCCATAATAGTCTTGGTTGATATGGGCTTCCTGAGATAATGTAGCAGTTGTATCATGTAGACTGACAATGATTTAATCCTTAAACAAACAGATGTGGTGTGCAGGAGATGCCCATGCACAATTTCACTGGAGGCAAACATTTTTCATACATACAAACAAGGCTGTCAAGGACAGACATACTGCATCCACACACAGTGTCCATCACACACACAGACCAGCCTATGCTGAACCACTTAAAAAGCAGCCTTTCCAAACCTCAAAGACTTCCTAAGCCTATAAACGGCAACCACTGTCCTTCCAGCAATCTCTAAAGCACTGGCCAAAAACAACATCAAACACCACATGTATGCCTACACCCAGTGGAGCCTCAAAAGCAAAGCCACATAAGGCAAGCCAACACATTACCCAGGACTTTTGTCATAGGAGACTTCATTGTATGACACACAGATGCCTCACTCAACATATTTAAGGAGAAAATAAGGGTTAGTTACTTATCTGCAGCCACGCTCTGTCAAGTTACGCATGCAGTCAAATCAGTACAGATACTAGTATGATTCTATCATAATCCATGTGGGTGTCAGTAACTTGAGATTGACTTCCTTAGACTATATGAAGAAAGACATTGTTGCTATCTCTCTCTCTCTGTCTTAATATATGTTGCAGGCAGGTGTGTGCCTTGCATTGATCAGTGTTCTACCTTCACCAAGGAAGATGCCACAATAAAAGCAAATGATGATTGACCTCAATAACTGGCTTAGTTTCTGTCTTTCCAAGGGGATTCAGTATTGGTCAGTATGGGAGCACATGGTTAGCAAACCATGTTGTTTTGAAAAGGATGGTCTGCACCTGCCTCCCCTAATCTTCCAAATATTGGCTAAAACATTATCCACTCCCGAGCCTTTTTTAGGTAATGTGAAATTGATACACCTACCAACATGGCAAATAAAACCCAAAGAATCCTAAAGTTGTTACTGCTTAATGTTAGAAGTCAAAACAATAAACTTCACACCGTACAAGTTCTCCTCACTCTGGAGAATGTAAACATCTGTGCCATTACTGAGAAGTGGTTTAATTTGCAGAAAGTACTCTGGCAGTGCAAAGCTTCAATGCCTTCCAAACATTTAGACCATCAGCTGTATAGACAGGGCAAAAGGTGGAGGAGTCTCAATATTAGCAACAAGCATAACTCTAACTAGTTAGATAGAACTATGCCCTGGTGCGTATCCATTTGCAAATCAACACAAAGTCACATATCATATCCTAGCAGTTGACCCTCTGTGTAACTAGAATTTCTTTAACTATGCCTGTATAGGCTGGTAAATATACACTGCTTCATACTCGTGGACACAACGATTCTTGGATTTTATTAACACAGTTTTCCTTGGCCAGATAGTGTGCACTCCCAGCAGAGGTTCAAACATACCGGATATGGTACTCACCAGTATGGGAGAGCGTGGCACCCCTCTCCCTCCAGTGTTATGTCCTCACTAGTGTTGTCAGACCACAGAGCTGTCTCCTTCAAAATAAAAATGATCTTGTAACCCCAGAAAATCCTGTAACAGCAAGGAGCTATTCCTAAGCAACTACATCCTATTAAGTGATTGTCAAAATTCCTTGTCCCTGCCAACCTCAAGTTCATAGCAACCTATGCAGAATTGTTCACAGATATTTTGTACAGCCATGTAAATAGCTATATATAGAGGCTGCTGTACCTTCCAGAAGTGAGCCTAAAACAAACTCTAAAAACAAATGACACTGGTGGAATCCTAACCTTAATTGGGTGTATATCAAAATGAAAAGTCCTGGATAAAATCAGAAAGAGCAAGTCCCATAATGATAGGACCTCTCTAATTAAACTAAACAAGAAACTAAGAGGACTAATTAAGTCCAACATGGCCAGTTACAAGGTCAAGATAGCCTGACAGACTAATGACAAACTGAAGGCCTTCTACAGCTATGCCCGAAACCTCAAAGGCAGCACACACCAGTGTGCCACCTTCACTGAGCAGAGCAACATTGTGACTCTGCTGGCTGACAAAGGCATCTCAAACTAACATACCCCCATCCCCACATAACCTCTAGAAACGTCTTAATATCCACCTTCCTAATAAAAGTCCATGATACATAGGGACACAGTTGGGCTGGATGACCTTTAACTGTGTCGCTCTAAAATATTTCTTCAAGTCAGGTAATCCTAAACACCCTTGTTCTATTGAAATGATCACCTTATAGGTGCATAGATTAGTACTGGGCTAACTGCAGCTGAGGGCCATTTTAAGCCTAGCCAATTACTCCATGTGAGAATCAAACCCTGCACCTTGCGTCTGTAAGGTAAACACTTTAACCATTATGCCAACCTCCCACTTGACCCTTGCTCTCCAGATAAAATCCTTGAATTCTTTATTAATTGCTATCTACAACTTCTCTGGTTGATTAAGATGTGCATAACCCTTGTATAAAACTAAAGGGACTAAAAAACATTTTCACTGCTTGTATCTTGCATTCCATATCCATAAAACAGTGCTTCCAGTTACTTAGTTTTTTTTATGTTTTGTTTAGTCTGTTCCCACATATGCTTAGATGCCATAACGGAATCCTTTTTAACCCATACTCCTAAGTACTTCATTTTATCATGTCCCCTTAAGTATGGGTATTGCTGAACCAGTTTGTGTGTAATTAGATAGTTCACAGCCATTGCCTTTGTCTTATCTTTATTAATTTTTGTATCCTGAAAAGACTTGAAACTGTCTCAGAATGTTCCACGGTGCCGAAGTGTCCTTTTCTGGTTTTATCAGGTACAAAATAATATCATTTGCTGATCAAAACGACTTAACTTGATTACCAAACCAATTATATCCTTGAATTTCTGAGTCCCTTATTTTCTTTGCAAGTGGTTCTAAATATAACACAAGTAACTCTCTTCAAACAGAACTTAGTTTCACTTCACACTTACAAGCCTTTCCCTGGCTTTGTTCTCTACTGAAAAGCAGGTTTGACACCCAGTGTAGGGTGGTCATGCAACCTCCTTAAAAGGGATGTTTTCAATCCCTGGTGGAGATTTGTCCTTCATGGAGCTGTATAAGTCTGCTTATCTAATGTTAGGAATGTACTCTGTGTGCGCGTGCGTGCAGGATGCTGTTTATTTTACCACACATTACTGATCTTCTATAACATTTACATCTTTCACTCAAACTTGTAATGTATGATATAGCATTTGCTCTCACTAAACCTGAAATATATAGAAGCCGCCACCATTTTATTACATCGTTCCAACATGTCATATTCTTATCCGTGCATCCTGCTTATAATGCATGTATGTTATATGACATATCAACCTAAAACAACATTGAACTAATAAAAGGATATAGATCATGTAGAAACACTAAATATATTAGAGATTTGTAAAAAAGGGAGAAATCTAAGTATGTCATGGATATAGTACAAAAAAAAAGCATTTTAAAGCATCCCACATTCATGAATAAAGGAGTGCTTACAGATGTTTAAGATGGTTTACTATCTTTAACATGAAGGGTACTTCATCGGCTGGTAGTACCGCAAAGTATAGTTTCAAACGGGCTAAAACTCAAACTGCAATGCAGCGAACCAGCATCACCGAATACTGAACGATACGTGAAATTCAGCGGCCACATTTCCATAACAGCGAATGTCGAGCCATCGGTATTAACATGGTCTGATATGGGTAAATGAAACCGCTTTCAGTTTCGGCAGTTAGGTTCAGTGACATGAAGAAATGATGAAGTGTATTCAAGGTAATGATAGTAAACCGTTTAAGATATATCCTACATTGATCAATTACTTTATAGTGACCATGAAACAGTGGCAAACCACTTTCCAGTTAAGCAATGACAAAGGGCAAATGTTTATCCCAGGAATGAAAATTCAGTGAAGAATGTTCCCAGTCTATTCTTTTGTCTTGCCATTAACGCATTAAGCTATTTAGTCAACAGATTAGATCATGGTTAAAATTTGGCTCCCACAAAACAACCTTGCTTAAAGACTTTTCATCTACTTTTTGTGGATGACCTAAAACTTTATAGTTTATCAAATGAGGAGTTGAAAGCACAACTGTAAGTAGTTTTAACTTTCTCAGGTATAAGAATGACATTTGGTCTTGATAAATGTGCACAAGCAACATTTAAAGCAGGAAAGTTTGCATTACCAAGAAGCTATCAGTCGGGGACAGAAATGTGATACAGTGGAACTTAAGCAGGAAGGAGTGTATAAATATTTGGAAACTATTCAATGGCTGGTAATACAATATAAACAAATGTGAATAAAACTCAGTAACTAATACTCAGAAGACTAAAACTAATATTGAGAACAGCCTTGACATCTAGGAATAAAGTGCAAGCCATAAACCTATTTGCTGTTTGGTGTGATTGCCTGGCCCAAAAAAGTATTGCATCAGTCCGGCAGAAAAGCAAGAAAAATGCTTCATGCTTATCAAATGATACATAAAAATCAGCATATGCCAAGATTATCTATTCCAGGCTCTGGAGGAGGTATGATACTCCTCAGAATTGATTACATGTATAGATTTGCAGTTGTGGGACTGGAGACATATCTGTTGACCTCATCAGATCCAAACATAGTGAATGTTTTAAAACATGAGGAGAGGCAGTCTCAGATGACTTCTCTGCTTAGTTTAGCAAGAAGATTCCGGTATCAAGCAGGAATTGAAATCAAACCAGAAGTAGAAATCAGATGACAACTGAATGTTTCAAAAAAAAAAAACTGAAAGAATGTAAGGAGGAGGATTATATGAGAAGAAAAAAAATGTGGAAAAGCCATAAATATAGTGGCAAATGTAGAGATCTCCTGCAGCATCTTCATGTTGGTCCGGATTTGTTGCAGGAATGGTTAAGAGGAGGTGAGTTGAAAGCAAAGGTTGAAAAGTTAATAATGACAGCCCAGGATAGTGGACTATGTACACTTTGGTATACAAAATCCAATGAATATGTGGAAGAAACGAGACAAATGTAGGTTCTATAAAAATAATTGGAAACAGTCGCACACCTTGTGCTGAGTGTGATATACTTATGGCAGAGGGCCTGTACACTGAAAGGCACAATAATGAGGCAAGACTGTTGCACTTGGGATTGTGCGAACACTACAGTAGAGAAGAAGCTGAGAAGTATTGGAAACATGAACCACAAAGTATATTATACAGAATGAAGTGTATATCTCATGGGATCACCCATTACCAATAGTGCATTGATCATTAAAATTGCTACACCTAGCAATTATAGTGTCTCGTAGAGAGAGACGTAAAGTTATAAAGCATCAGGATTTGCAGGCAGAAACACGAGTGATTTAGAATAAAGATACCCAGACAGTTCCAATAGTAAAGTAAACTCTCAGTTAAATGGCACCCATGGGAATTTGGTAGCTGCCGGATAAGTGTAGTTTCTGGTTGCTTGAGAGTTGCTATTAAAAATAGACCTGACAAATACTGTACCTATACTATACCGTACCATACCATAAACACTGTATTGATTTGATTTTAATATTGAAATACAGTAATTAAAAGCCTGGCTAGATAATAATATTTTAAACTTCTATTTCCGCTAGAAAGCATGGCACACGGAACGATTTTCAGTGATATGCTGAGTGGATTGGAATTGAATGAACTGAGTAGAGAGAGTGAATGCATGTATGAAAGCAGAAGCGACTATGTGTGAGAGATCGGAGAGATGTATGAAAGTTGAAGAGTGTGTCTGAGAGATCGTAGAGAGAAAGAGTGAGTGAATGCATGTATGAAAGCTGAAGAGAACTGTGTGTGTATTTGAGAGAGAGATCAGAGAAAGAATGTTTAATCTGATGCAAACTGAGTGAGTATGGAGCAAGTATTGACATTTTAGCAATTTGACTTGTTTGGTTTTACTTGTTCTCAGGCTGGGGAGTGAGAGAGAGAGAATTTATTTGTATCTTCCTTTTTAAAACTCTAAAAACATAAGGTATTTTTCTACGGGGGGGGGGGGCATCAGAAAGTGCAACACACAAAACACTGAATTGTTCGTACTGCACTCTATTTCTTCAATTTTTTTTTTTCTGGTTGCTTGAGTTCTGGTTCATAGAATCATAGGAAGTTACTAGGCTATTGGCCCTGAAGCCCTCATAAGCCTATCCAAGAGTTTAGTCCATGCATAGACAAATCAGCACCCAATGCCCTTATCCAGCAGGGACACGGGTGGAATCCCGGGGATGTATTTTCTATTTCCCATTCAGTTATCCAGATTGCACTTAAAAATGGGTAAAGAGGTACTCTGCTTAATGTGGAGTGGGAGTCTATTCCATAGATGGGG